>NC_056735.1:1820727546-1820860046 GCF_019279795.1 Protopterus annectens
TTTCTGTAACAAAAATTCACAAAGCTGTGTGAAAGTTTTGATTACATTTCTTGTAACACTAAATTAATTGCCTTTTATCCAAATTTATTTAATGTTTCTGCTACTAAAATGTTTTGACTTGTTTGGCTCCAGAAAAATGTAATTATGAACAAGGGCCACTTATGGAAAATACAAAGAAAACTTTGCCATGAAAGTATGCAAATCCCAGCTTTATTTATATACCGTATGTTAACTTAGCAAATTAATCTTCAGTAAATGCATTAGTTTAACTATGGTGCCAAAAAAATTATTACATCCTGTGAACTTTGGTAGTGCTGTCTTTGTTAATTACAGTCTGGCAATTAAACTCTGCATTGTTCCTCAGTAACTGTCTTTACCAAACTCCAGTGCTTATTTACTAATTCCATTATCAGTATGTCAATGTAAATAAAGCTGGAAACCACAAATCTTATCTATAAACAGTCATATGACTTAAAGATAGGAAATTACAGTTTGATTTCATCCATTTGCAGTTGTCAGAAATTCATGTAGACTCTGTTTGTGAAATAGGTTCATATGTTCGTAGGTGTATACTAGGGCTATTGGCCACTGTGGCCTTTATAATCTTAGCCATGCAACCCAAATGTATTCCATGAGTTATTGTATCTTAGAGGTTATTTTAAGGGGTATATGTTATTTAAGGCATGATTTAATGGCTGTCTCTGTCTAGTAGAGACATAGGTGTCAGACCAGGGGTGAATTTCTGATTTCCCATCCACTGATCCAAATTGCACTTGAATAGGATTAGGGAAGAAATCTGCTTCACATGGATGGGAATCCTATTCCAGAGAATGGGGATTCTCCGAGATGCATACGTGTCCCTCCAACATGTCTTATGTAAGTCACAAACAAAGTTTTAATCCTTATATCTAGTAGTTCTGGTGATGTTCATTTTGCAGATATGCAAAAGATCATCAGTGTGAGATCCTAGGATGCCTTGCATGCCAGGCATAAATTGCTTTTCAGCAGTCTGTAGGAAAGAAAGTATAGAGATAGGGCTTTAAAGTGATCTGCATAGGATGTTGTGGTTATGCCTTGTATTGTTTTTATGAGTAACCTCTCTGGATGTTCCATTTGTTGCAGGTGCCTAGTTAGGCGAATACCAAAGGCAGTGTTATACTCGATGATGGGTCTGGTGAGGGATGAGTCCAGTGGCATGATGACTTCCCTAAACCTAGATGCCATGCCCTTACTTATAAGCTGAATGACATAGAATGATTTTGTTACATGTTGGTCAAAAAACAGGTTACTGTCTACAATAGTCCCCAAATCCCTAAGTACTGTGTCTACTTAGGGGTATTTTAGTAATGAGGTAGTTCCCCTGGGTGGCTAACTTTCCAAAAATTACTATTATGCATTGCTTAGTATTTATTGAGTTTTAAGTTGTGGTTTTGGCACCAGTCATTTGTCCATTAGACCTTCCTGTAAGATGTTGCTATCTTGGGGTGCTTGTTTGATTCCTCCTAGATTGCAATCATCTGCAGACTTGGTGATCCAGAGGCCTACATTGCAATCATCTGCAAACATGGTGATCCAGAGGCCCTTGACTGCTGAAAATTAGATGCCAAAGACAGCCAACCCAGCACAGAACCCTGGGGGACTCCACTAGTGACCAGCCTCTTTGTGGTGGTGCTCTCTAAAGTCCTAAAGTCCTGGGTCTTGTCTGTCAGACAGCTGGCTATCCAGCAAGTTACACAGGGGTTTATGCCTAACAGTGATCATAAGCTAGATCAAGGTTGGCAGTATGCACCCATTTTGCCCTTGACCATTGTCTTGGTGACCTTCTGAAAGAAGTCTACTTGGTTCACTGGGCATGACCTGACTTTTGACGAAACCAAACTGGGTTGGGTCCAGTGTCTGATGGTTTCCTGTGTTGTTGTTCATCATTTCCCTGATAAGTCTTTCCACGGCTTTGAATATGAGTCAGATTAATGGATCTGTATTTCCCAGGATCCATTGATGGACTGCTCTTCTGCAGAGAGATGACATTTGTAGTCTCCCATTCGAGTGGCATGAAACTTGTGCTGAGGCTATGGTTGAATAGCAACTTCAGTGCCCCTAATAGGTCATATTTCTGGCTAATTAGGAGGCATCCTGGGATATTATCAGGCTCATTGAAGCTACATTCTTGGCTTTAGTGACCACATCTAAGACCTGCTCCCTACTGACAGTTACAGGGATTATGTTAGATGGTATTTCCTTTGGGGGGGGGGGGGACAGCTGGGGATTACAGCTGGTAAAGTTGGAGTCGAATCTATCAGCTAGAAGATTTGCTATATCTCCTGGTTCCATGAACCTCTATTTGCCAACAGTTCAACACAGTGTTGCATCTGAGGTTTCAAACATAGCTAAATTAGGCCGTATGATTGTCCTTGGCCTGGGACACTATCTTTACTTCAAAATTTGCTTTGCTGGACATAATCAGTCCTCTTAGTTGTCTATTCAGTTTGATGAGAGAGTTTTTATTTATTTATTTATTTTTGATGTTACAGTTTTTAATTTTAGCTATTTTTTTTTGTTGTACCACCTGTTTAATTTTGGATTCCACCAGGGTTGGTTGTTTTTTGTGTTAGTTTTGGGCTTACTTCTGGAAGGCACAGCAGCCTCTATGTAGTCATTAACATGGATGTGCAGAGCTTCTGTGAATAATTCTGCATAGGCTATTGCTGTGTTATCTGGGTTTGAAGGGGCTTGAAATTTTGACAGGTTATCACTTAATAAAAGCTAGTTTGCCTTGGAGTAGGTTATAACTGTTAGAGGGCTTGCTGGGAGTACAGAATTGATTCTTATTTTGAAGGAGACTGCTTTGTGGTCTGACTGTATCAGCGAAGAAAGAACAATGGGGGGATGCAGCGTTATCCCATATTTGTGAGTACCAGGTCTAATATGTTTGTATGTCTTTGCACTAACTGGTCTAGATTGTTTGGGTTTGCAAAGTCTAGGAATCTCTGCCCTTGCAAATTTGGGGTTGTGTAGGATAATTAAAGTCACCCTGAGTATGATATTTGGTTTAATAGGTCTATGTATGAGCTAAGGGTTTCATGAGACTTAGTGAGAGACCTATAGCTGGCTAGGCTATGGTATGGGATTTTGTCTGTGGTAATCTGGACATGGAGGAAATCCAGTGCATCAACCTTTTTAACCAACCAAGAGGTATTCTTGTTATTTATGTAGATTGAGACAGTTCCACTTTTAGCCCCTGTCTTTGAATTGCTGGTCTAAATGTGTATAACGGACTGAAGCCTTGCACTGTTGGGCACTCTCTGTGACTTTAAACCATGTCTCAGTAACTGCACAGATGTCCACATTCTCCAAGGTGAGGAGAGCTTAGAGGGACTGGAGCCTTTTGTTTAGACTCTTAGCATTGAGCAGCAATACCTTTAGATTTCCATGGGTAGATTTTGCTATTTTGGAAGATTTATCAGTTTGCAAGTACAGTTAACAATTCTGCGGCGCACTTTATAAAGATGATGTTGACCATTCCACTGTTTCTTCATTGACAATTAAAACTTCTCTGCATCCCTATGTAAGAAAGATTGGAATGAAGTAGACCATGAATTAAACTGCTCATGCGACTGTACTATCTCATTTGTTATTTTGTTTGTTTGCTAACCAGAATAGAGCACCGATCCACGTGGAGCTTGTCCCTCATTTTGTGTTAAGTGATTTGTTCAGTTCATCTTGTAGCATTCTGTGGGCTACAACCAGTGTAAACAGAGGCAGCATTCTATTGTTGTGTGTTAAAATATCAGGACATGTTTACAGTAGAGAAATAGATGCTACTTTTTATCAATAGTTGCAGAACCCATTCACTATACTTTTCTTTGCAAGAATCTGGAAAGGAAATGCACGAAAAATGTAATGGAGCCACTATAAATAATCAAGTCTTGTTTAATCAACATGAACTTATTTGAATCTTAAAGTCTAAAACCTAAGAAGATCGACAAGCTTACTCCCAGTGTTGCAAACCATAAGACACTTTTTTGTGGGGAACAATCCCACAACCAAGAATTACAGCTATATCTATATATCCAACTACATCTATCTATTTAGCTATCTGTATACATTTATATCTATCTATCTATATATATATATTTATATATATAAATGTTTATAGATATATATCTGTGTATGAATATGAATATAGACAATGTATATATACACACACTAACTCTTGAGATCACACAAACTCAGAAAAATGGAAGAATTTGAGTAAAAGACAACACTAGCATTTTAGCTGTTCTCTGTCATGACAGCCATCCAGTGATCTTCAACAATATGAGCATCGTCTAACTGCTAAGGAACAAACAGTAGAGCTCCCTTTCAAGGTATGACATACAATAAACTGCATACTGATCCATTTCATGGCATTAGTCACATAGACATACAAAATCTAGAGACAATACAGAGATGCTTATTATGTCAAACAGCTTGTCACTGGGAGGTTGACGGAAACCACAACAACAAAGGCAGTCTGCTCAGAGGCAGGGTGAGTATGCTGACTCATCAACATTTGTAATCAGAGGACAAAATCAAACGTTTGGCCCTGGTGCTGTGAGGAAGCAATGGCTTAGTATTGAAATGTCTGGGCTCACAATGCATGTTGAGTCTTAAAATATCAAAAAGAAATCCAAAAATACAGGAAAAGAGTGAATATTGATCATTGCATTTCCATTTTAAACTTGTTTTCTGCAGGGTCAGGTCCTCCTGCACCCCCCCAATGTGGGGGAAAGCCTCACATACCTTCACAGACTTGTATATACCAACTCAGATCACCAAACTTCTGAGAAAAGGGAATATTCTGAGAAATGACAAGACTTAGTATATGTAAGTCTGGGTTTTCAGTCATTCCGTCTCCACATTCTGTGACTTTGTATTACGAGTTTCAGTAGTTTATATGGTTACCAGCACCAACTAGCCATTGTGGAACAGAACTTCTGTCACCTACATCCAGCTAGGTGCAAATATTTCTACTGACAAACTGCTCCCAGATCGGCAAATGACATATAGGGTTAATATACCACTTATGTACGCCATGTTGGTCCAGCAGAGTTTAATTTACATTTGAAATAGCTGCATGCACAACATATTCATGAATCTCTTTGGTGTACCACAAAAGGCATGTCACAGATGAGCGATTCAGAGCAATGCCAGGGGTGAGAATAAGTTATGATACCCTGGACAATGCACACTTATCTAGTAATAAGGGATGGGAGGTGGGGCCCACACACAAAGAATAGTGTCATATACTTGGGAGATGATTGAGATGACAGCTTTGTATTTACGAGAAATATTTTAAAACTGCAGGGAATGGCATAACTCTAGACAGTGATTGTTTTGTTTTAATCAAAAAGGCCAAAAAGTGGAAAGAGATCGGTGCTGTGCAAGAAGTCCATTGCCAGCTACATATGTCGTCACCCTAGATATGATTGTTACATGTGCATTATTAGGAGGGGGATATATAAACAAACTCAGCAGGATGAGAAAGAATTGTATGTACTGCTTAGTGACATTGTATAACTTTTACCACATTACATTCTCTAGCAAGCAGAGCCACCTGTACTGCACAGCAGATGTTTCCTGATGTCCAGCATGCATGTTTAATAATTTATGCATGATAGCACTCTGTAATGAGAGCCACAGTGACTGTGGATTTTGTAGTGCAGACTGTGGTATGGCACGCCTTCAGTGTTTTGAATGGCAACCTGTCAGCATTTTCACCATCAAAACAAAAAGAAATGGCCTGTAGGATAAAGAAACAGTTCTCCCTTCTTACATCCAGACTCCACAACCTCTGTATACTTCACTGTCACTGTGTGCACTTGTCTGTATGAGGGATTATACTTTTCAACAGACATTTAAATAAATGGGACAAAATATGACATGTTTTCCAGAGAGATTTGCAGCAGTAACTGTTACAAATAAAGATCAGATATTTCTAAGTATGAAAGCAGACATTTAGTTATAAAAAGTAGAAACTCAAGAGACTTTTGAAAACAAACTGAATGTACATACATGTTTTAAATGTTAAAATCATACAAATATTTAATTAAAAATTTCTAAGTCAAAAATGAGTGCCCCTAGTGTTTCCAAAACGATGACACACAAATATCAAGTATATAATCTAGAAATAAAACTCTCTTGACACTCCTATAAGGAAAGTCATAAAACAGAGCTTACTTTAAAAGCATATGAAGACTTCTTCTGGCTTTTCCCAGTTAGGGGTTGCCACAGTGGATCACCTGTTCGCTCATGATTGGCAGTGGAGTTTTACAGTGTCGAGTTGCCAGCCTGGCGCCCAACCTTCCACAGAAGGCACACCCACCACACACTCACACCTAGGGCCAATTTAGAGTGTCCAAACCACCTACAGCATGTCTTTGGGATGTGGGAGGAAACCGGAGCACCTGGAGGAAACCCACGCGACCACAGGGAGGACATGCAGACTCTGCACAGAAGGCACCCCAGCCGAGAATCAAACCTGAGAACCTCTTGCTGTGAGGTGGCAATGCTAACCGCTGCACCACTGCGGCTGCCCAAAAGCATGTGAAGCCTACAAGTGTAAAATGAATATGTATACCAAATGTCAAACTTGCTAGTTTTTTTCCTGAAAAGTATCACAGCACACTTTGGGATGTTACAACCTACAGTCTTCTCTGAGTCTGGAGACAGCAGCAAAAATAATGTGGAAGATTATATTAATGCATACCAAGGCCAAATTATATCTAAGCCATCTAGACTCACAACAGGAAAGGGCAAAGCTTTTAGAATGCTATACTAAAACACTCCTTACTATATTGGAGAATAATAATAGGTGGTGTGACCCATTCTTCTTTTCATTTCTTCACTGTTCTCGGTATGAGCTTTCCTGTGATGTGATTCTTAGATATCAACGTAAACATGCTGTGAATTCACACAACTGTTAATCTGATAGTTTTGCTTCATCTCTGAATTATTTGTTTAAATAGTTAAACAGTAAATGTCATTTATTCAGTCAGTGTGACATTTAATTCACCCAAAGTTGACAATACATGTACTGTTGTAGTTTCTGATACAGAAATGCATACGATTCATTGCAATGGTACAAGTAAGCTGCTGAGGCAGTTTTGTTGACCTCACACTCTTCTGTAACATCTTAAAATATTGAATATTTAGAATTATATTTAGATGTTTCTAACATCTTAATTACGTCGGACTCTTGCTTTGTTGTTGGTGCAGTGCTTTATTGTGTGGTTACAAGACTCAAAGAAGCGGAAAAATGTAAGTTTAATTTCTATATTTTTACACATTTTCCATTCTCTCTGAATTTGTGTGATTTTTGAGGTAATATACCTAGAGTTTAGAGATGTGGAAGCAGAGACCTCATACATCCAGGGTGAAAGAGAGGTACCCCTCCACTCACAAAAAAAGACTGCTTTCTTTTGTTTTATGCTGTTTGTATAGCAGTTTAACATTATGGATTTCTTCAGTTTAGGTTTTACAGATGAAATGTTTTGCATCTCAACTAATGGTAATGAGTTGTTTCATAGTAGATCCAAGATTGCATACCAAATATGTATGTGTATAATTTGGGCTTCTCCTTAAATGGGACCATTTCAAGTTTATGTGAAAAATTCAGACTACCTGCATTCAGATCTACTACAGGTGTTCTCACCACACTGATCCTATACAACTATATAGATGTATCCTAACCTAAACTCTAACCCTAAAACTCCTACCCAGTTCCTGATCCAAGTCCTCTCTCTCTTACCCTAAACTTCCACTTCCCTTCCCTAACATTAAAGTGTCTGATCACCTCCTAGACCTAGAATCCCAACCCTCTCCCCTAACCCTAAATTCTCTGATCACTCCTTAAGCCTGCAACTCACTTCCTGTTCCATAAACCTAAACTTACCCCCTTCCTCTCCCTCCCCTTGGCTGATGACCAGCACTCATATTTGAGTCTGAGTGCAAACAGTAGCCTCCCTGAGCTATAAGGCACTTGAGTCCCAAGCACTCAAACCATTGTCTTGAAGCCAGGGACTTGAACGGCTGTAGTGTTACCCTCACTTTCCCATGTGCAACCGCTGTCATCCTGACAAGGACATGAACATTAAAATATTCATGCAAAAAAACTTCCTGTCTAGCCAAAAGAAGAAATATATAATTGTGTTTCTCTTTGTGGAGTGAACTGAACCGATACAAATAGAGAATGTAATACCAGTATGAAAATTAATTTAAGAAAACATGATCAGGCGTAGTTACAAACTACTGGCCGACATCAGTGAGTGTGATCTCCTCAGAAAATAGATTAACTCATGGTTGATTAAATATTTTCTAATATTTCTTTTTTTTTTTTTGTTAAGTGTTGTATGCAGTACAATAAGATAATTGTGTTCTTGCCTAAATGCTAATGCCACTGTAGGTTGAAGCCAGAACATAAAAACAGAAACATCCCCATATGACCTTCTAAAACACATGCATCCTGTTTTGAAGGAAGTACAACAGCTTGGAAAATAATTTCTTCTTGATTTTTTTTTTTTTACACAGGGAGGTCTATATTTACAAAATATACTTTTGAGTTTTAGCAGATATTAAAAGCCAACAGGAAAGAAAATGAAAAGTATTGAGGAGTTGTGGAATTTTAATTTCATACTGTGATTGCTGTAGAATCACAATTCCCCTGATAGCTTTTTCTGAGTTCAAACATTTTTAGTATTTCAAGTCAACAGGGCTTGCCTGATAGCTTTTGGCAGTAACATATTGTTCAAGACATTAGTTTCTCTGTATGTGTATATATTTGCTAACATAGCCTTATTATGAAGAGCTTCTAAACACATTCATTAATGTCGTTAACACTTAAAATGTACTACATTAATCCACTTTCGCAAGACTACAGTTATACTTTATAACAAACACTGATTTACATGTTTAATGGATATAATTTGGATACAATGTTTTTACATAACAAACATCCTGCTCTAGGGTATGCAACTGTTAACATTCATCAATTAAAAGCCTCCATGTACTGACTTACATAGGTGTGTAGGTTTAACATGTCCACCACTCTAAGTATCATATTTGTGCAGGTACATTTTGAGCATTTGAGAAACTTCATGTGTGATTTACATAAATCAGTACTTAAAAAATCAGTAAAATATAGGTCTTGATTATTTCAAATAATGCAATATTATAAAGCTGGCAGTGCAAAATCTCAAGAAACAGTAGCCAATGTGATTGGAATATATGTTGAACTGTTTAGAAACACAGAGCCTTACTACTATGCACAAAGTAATTTATAAACATTCCATTAGAAAGGTGTCATGGGAGATGTATAATGCTATGTTCACACAGAACAAGATGCTTCTGTCTATACTGCATACTAATGGTGTAGATGACCAGTGTCATGCTTTACCAAAGGTGTGAAAAATGCTTTGACCAGGACCTAAAAATTAAAACAAGGATGGGAAAGTACAATAATCACACATTGTCAGTCTTAAATATTTCTTTGAGTGAAGAAGAGATTAAAATTTACTGTTGTCTTCATGCAGGAAACAGTAGCAAATATGTGCTTACACTGCCCTCTTCATAGATTCATGCAGCATTACATTACTCTTTTTTAATATTGTACACAATATATTATTTGATCTTGGCCATTTGATTTAAGTATACAACTAATGTTCTGTTTTATATTATATTTTTATTTGTCCACAAGAATGCTATCTTTTATAATTGTGACTTCTTATATTTGTATCATATAGTGCTTTGTTCATTCTAGTATAGCTTATATTTATGGCTAGGTTGTAGCTGCATGTAGAAGAACCAACTCACCTATTCATTAACAGACATAAATGCATATGTAAGATTACCCCTTTTTAACAATATGCTGATTCCAGTGAATACCTTCTGCTAGCAAATGCTTTGTCTTTGTGTATAATGGCTAATTCTATTGGTAGATCTTTTATGAAAGGTAGCTTCTTCAATAAATCATGTATTATTGATAGAAACTGTATAATAATAATAGTTAAGATTTGTATATAACCACGAGCAATGCTGAAAGTTTAAGCTTAAAGGAATAATTCCATATCAAAACTGTTGTCTGCCTCCTGGAAAATACAGTTCTTCTGTGCCTCTTTGAACAGCCAGGTTGGATCACATGTGATCAGCAACATTACTTTATACTGCACAAGCTCAGCTGCAATATATCCACTCAAGCACATAAAAATGAATGTCTTTACAAAACCACCAATGTTAGGAGCAAGACCCCCCCCCCCCCAAAAAAAAAAAAACTTTATTCTTATTTTGATGTCATTGACCCTCAAAAAAAACAGTAATAGGTGAAAGTTAGTGCAACATCTGTCTTGCTTTTTCACCAGGAGGATTAAAGATCAGACAGCCTTTGAAACAGACACATGATAAATAGCATCTTACTCATGTGTCACAAAAAATAAAGCAATCATTTGAACACTCAACCTGTTATGCTGAAGCAAATTTGATACAAGCTGTGGTAACCCAAGCAGTTACTATAAGCTGGTGAAATCCAGTGAGGCAAGTTAAATTACCTTCTTCAAGTGAAGTCCAGAAGAACTGGTCAACTACTGTATTACACAAGGGTATGAGTCTAAAATTGTCCAGGCCTTCTGAATCTCACTTTCCCCGTCAGCAGCACTCTAACTGTTGTCTCTATCATAAAGAGTGCTAAGTCTATTCTACTATCTCAGCTGTAGTGCCTTCTAGAAATATACCTAGAACACATTTACAGCTGAAGTGTTAGCATGTGTTGTTTTTCAAATACATTAATAAAGGATTTGGTTTTAAGGTACCACTTGTTACCATTGTGTGTTTTCACTTGAACTCTGAACTTTGGTAACACTGTTGGATAACTGTGTAAAGAGAAGCTCAAATAATTACCCTTGATGCTGTTTTATCCCACAAGGCTATAGGTTCATGGATTAGTACTAGACTAACTGCCCTTGTAGGCCATTTTAAGCCTAGCCAATTAACTCATGACAATCAGATCTTGCACCTTGTGTCTTTAATGCAAATGTCATAACCATTATACCAGCCTCCCTCTAGGGGACTTGTAATTGTTGAAGTTCCCAGCTTTCTATTGCCTTTTCATCTGCTTAATTTAAAATTGCAGATTTTACAAAAAACAGGTGTTGCATGGATTGTTCAGCACAAGACCCACAGTGTAGATTTCACTTTCACCCTTTTGTTTTATCTGCTGCTTAAAAGTGAAGTATGCTGTTGTGCAACACTATTCCTGACTTTGCGTAAGCCACACCCGTGCCATGTTTTAAGGATTTCCTGAACCACCTATTGAAAGTGATTGTTCTGCCCTCTATTTGATCTCCCATTAAAACTTGCAGTGCTGTTTTTAATGGAAAAAGTCATCGCTGCAGTCTTCTAAGATTAGATTTTCTAAATTTTCAGATTAATGAAATCAATGTAATATAAATCATAGTTTGTCTGTTCCTTTTCTTCCACAGCACCTCGGGATGTGATTTTTCTTGTCACCAGTCACATTCACTGACTAAAGTCATTCCTCCATTTCATTTGTTCAATCATTAATTCATTAATTTGTTAATTCTCAAGTTATCTGCTTAATCCAGTTTAGGGTTATAGGGGAGCCATAGCTAGTCCCATCATAAAATGGGTTTAAGGCAAAGAAAATAATCTTGGAGGGGGCAGAGTCATACATACCACACTAACATCTGAGCAGTTTGGAGAATTATCAGTTGAACAGCAGTGCATCTTTAGGATATGGAAGGAAAACAGAGTACTTGTTGAAAATCCATTTGGACAAAGGGAAAATATGCAGACTGCTCAGTGACAGCATCCCAGCAGAGAACCAAACTGGAGAACTAAGAGTTGTAGGACAGAAATGATAACTGCTGCACCACAGTTAGATGAACTTCTTTACAGGATTAAAATACTTTCTGGAAACATGACAAAAATAGCTACACCTGGTTTGTACTATAACTTGTCTTAATTTCTGAAAATACTTTATTTCATGGTGGCCTGTGTGGACCACTGTAAACAACACAGTCTAGCCTCTACCTAACCACATTATAATTCCTGAATTTAACTATCTCTTTGTTTTACTCTTTCTTTTTCCCTTCCATGTGCACAACTCAGCAGAAGGGCACTCACATAGAAATAGCACCATACAGAATTTGTTTCTTACCTTTGGTCTCTGTCTAGTTATTGGCAAGGTGTGTAATAGTCTGCAGACTGACTGCACAGTATCAACATACTGCATTAAAAAAAATATTCTCATTTATAGTGAGGCTCTTATCATGATTTGCTGGTTTCAATTTGTGCTGTTTTCCTCAGTACGTATACTTCAGTATCACTTGGCATAATCATTTTGAAAAGGGCACACATTGGACTCTTTCCACAGGGCTCTCTAGCACAGCTTCTGTGACCCTGCCACTTTTGGTCATTTTCAAAATTCAGTAAAATTGCTCTGAAAATTAATTAGGACTGTCTGCCTAGAAATATCAGTGCAGTGTTTTCACACCCAAGCTGTACTTGAAACTGGACAACTGAGATAGTGCACTGCCTTGGTAAACAAGCTTAAGCAGATCGATATTCCAAGTAATCTATGCCTAGCAAATGACAAAAAAATGAAATATATACATTTTCCATCATTCATTGCTAACATCCATAACACTAACTACAAATCTGTTAAAATAATTAATATACAGTGACAATGGACAACTAGGGTTGCCACCTTTTCAAATGGCCAAAGTGGGACATTTTCGGGACACACATGAGATTTTACAGGCCGACGCATACCCACGGTCAGTACAAAGGATAGAACTTTACTTTTTTGCCTAAATAAAAGCTTATTCTTGTAGCAGTTTAGTTGCTTATTCTGTTTCTTGTAACATTTAGGTATTTTAGCTACAGAAATAACTATTTTATGCAACTATTACATAAAATATGGGACATAATTATGTCCTACAATCTCAGGACATTTGCCATTTTTAATATTTTTGGTCAGGACACAACTGCCCAAAGAGGGACTGTCCCTCGCAAAGTGGGACAGGTGGTAATCCTATGGACAACCATGCTAATAGATAGATATTGTTGTTGACAAAAATTCTGCTAAAATCTGATGTTTTTCAATCTGCCTGTGCTATGGCTGTCCATGGCAAGATGCTATTCTTGTACAGTGAGGGTGGAGTTCTCTTGATATTCCTCACTGCCTTAGTTTATTGGATCAGTTCCCATTTCTCTGCCAAGTAACTGGTAGAGTGATCAGTTGCACAGAAGCTTGTTAATTAGCATGAGCTTTGTAAATATTATAGCTATCTGACTTTTACTTTGTATATATCTGGGTTCAACTGTATAGCTTGCTGGTACTTTTACATTCTTAACATGCTACACTGATTCTAGTTAACTATACTCAATTGTTCATGAAACAGTTAGTTGTACTGTGCTTATAAAAGTGACTCTTGAAAATGTAAATTATATATGCATGTTCTCTAACCTGATCTCGACTTACCTTAGCTGAAAAAGAACTTTTGCTTAGTTGAACCATCCCATAAACAATTGAAAATAAATATACATTCTGAGACTGATTTCAGGTTTGTGCAGATTTGTAAAATTATTGCAGAGAATTTGGTTGAGGCCAGAGTTTTATTTCATATATTAATGTTTACCCATAATAATAGGACTAAAAACTCACACACGCACACACACAGACACACACAGACCCACAGGTACATGAATAATTACGTTTACTTGGTTCATATTTATATTTCTTTCTACTCACCACAATATTTTCTTTATCATTTTAGCATTTTCAGTGCAGGTATAAATGCTTAGTAACATGTATAATTTTATTTAAGATTAAAGGTAATCAGTGAAAGTGTAGAGTAAAATTATATAATTTTATTTAGGATTAAAAATAATCAGTAAAATTACAGATCAAAACTGTAGGCTATGATGCTGTCACAGCTTTCCATATGCAGAAACAGGATATGTGTGTTGAGAAAATTCTCTTCGATTATTCAAGCAGAAAGGCAAACATGCCAAACTGTAACACACAAAAGAATTAATTAGAGAGTATCCTTTGCCAAGGAAAGCTACATTCTTCCCAAAAGAAATTACTTTTGCTTTAATTTTCCACATTCTGACTAAGTATTTCAAAGCCAGAAGCAGCCTAGGAGCAAAACAGGTAAAATTGTTGTAATAAGAGAAGAATTGCTTGCTCAGATATTGGACTTGCATTTCCTAAAGAAACTTAATAATCCAGGTATATGACAAAAGACTTGCAGGTGAAGACAAGATGCCTGCCTAGTGCAATTTGGCTGCTTAGTTCATTCTTTGTCAAACGCTTTTAATAAGGGTGCCAGATTAAGACAGGTAGGTATTTATTCTTGCTCTGGCTGTCTATGGACTGAGTATCTTTTTCATATGGCTGAAGTATTGTAGATTATTGGGATGGTGAATGACTGCCCCATCATTTTGGTTTTCAGAACCCGATTGCTGTTCAACAGCAGAACATTTCATATATACACTTCTAACATAGGATTTAAGTCATGAATCCCCAGGATTCCTCCTAAATCAGCAAGAAGGAGCTGTGCTTGCTGGAATTTAGTGGGAAAGTATAAAATAAGAATCGTGGCAAACACTTTAAGCAACAGAATAATTTATTTGTTGTGTATTTTTTGGTGTGTTCTTGTGTCACACTCTGGCTGAACCGGAAATTGGTCCATATGAATCAATTTCTACACCAGATACATTTAAATAAATGCATACATAGATTATACTTCTTGTACTATAGGCCCTGTATTTATGAAAAGAGCAGCACAATGCAGATAGAAGAGAAAGAACTTTTCTCAAGAATTTACTGTAAAGATATTTTTAATGAGATTCCTATCCATATATCCCCCATTTCAAACCTGGAGCATCATGTTGTAGAACTCAATAATATGGTAGACTTTATTGGTAGTTGGTAAATGCTTTCAGGGAATATCTATTTAAGTGTCTTTTCAATGACAGCCTATAGAGGCCTTTTTCTCCTGAGTAATACCCTGATAAATAATTTGGGATAAAGCCACGTGGGCGATGGTGAGGGGCTGAGAATTAAAACATTAACTTATTAGACTTTGGGAGTTGCAGCTTCTTCAGAAACGTGCTGGAATCAGAGAATCTGATAACAGTGTTTCAGAAATGTTGCTTTTGGTTTTTGAATTTGTTGAAGAATGATAAAGGTAAATACTTTATCCAACAACCAAATATTTGCCTTTTCTACAAGTAACAATGACTTTGGATGCAAGGGAGCCTGCAGGATTTTTTGCAGGGGGGTGCAAACCCAGAGCACCACCCACACAGCCCCACCCCATCTACCCACACAGCCCCACCCACCCACACAGCCATTCCAGTGTCCCATTACTTGGATATTTCTCCCCATTTGTCATAGACACTGTTCAAATCTCTCAGTGTGCATACTGTTTTATGCTTTACTTCTACAATGATTAGAATCCAGAATCACCTTATGGCAGACACTCAGCATGGCTTCTGTCCTCATCACAGCACTACCTCAGCCCTCCTAGCCTTTACCAACACCATAAACCATAATCACTACAATAAGTATATATCCTCAGTCCTCTTCTTGGATCTTTCCAAGGCATTCGATATGGTTGATCACCAACTTTTAATCCACACCCTGCAAACATTCTGTCTAGATACTAGAGCCCTTCACTGGTTTCAATCCTACCTGAATGGTCGACAGCAGGCTGTCATCTGGCAGAACAAACTTCTAACCTTCTACCTAACACTCTTGGAGTACCACAAGGCTCTATACTAGGGGCCTTGCTGTTCTCCATCTTCATTAACGACCGTTATACTGTCATCCCGAAAGTCAGCTGTATCCAATATTCTGACGACTCTACTCTGATTTGCTCGGCCACATCTCCAGTAGAGTTATGGTCAGCTACCCAGACCACCTTTAATATGATAGAAAACTGGCTTTCTGAACATCGTCTGATCCTAAATCCCAAAAAAACTAAAATGCTGTTATTTTCACCAACACGTAGGTCTACCGCTTTCATCTTTACCATAAAATCAAATGATGGCACAATAATCTCCCCTGACCCCTCTACAAAACTATTAGGTGTCATCATAGACAATAATCTAAAATTTGACCTACATGTTAACCAAACTATCAAAACCATCAATAAAAAACTAGGGTCACTTTACAGAATAAAAGCCTTCCTAACCTCTCCAGCTAAAATTGCCATAGCTCGCTCTCACCTTCTTTCAACCCTTCTGTATGCAGCCCCTCTACTCTTGAATTTAAACAAGACTGTCCTTAACAAACTTTCAATTTGCTACAACCACATTGCCAGGTTTGCCACTGGGCTGCCTTTTAGGACACATCATTTCATCAATCTAAATCAGCTTGGGTGGCTTGAACTACCCAGCCTAATCCAGTATAACCAACTGATTATGGCCTATAAAATCCTCTATAATCCGGACAATACTCCTGCACTTAAAAATATTATCACCCCCTATAACAATCCTAGACCACTTTGATCCTCTAACAAACTACTAATTCAGACTAGCAAAATTAATAACACAGCCGGTGATTCTCTCTTTGCAAACTCTGTAAGTAGATCCTGGAACTCTCTTCCAGCTGATATTACCTTACTTTCCACCTTAGGTCAATTTAAAACTAGACTCAAACAACATTTGTCACTTAACTGGCTATGTCAGTGTATCAAGCCTGGCTAACTCTCCCTAGAATGTGTAAAAATCTGCTAACCAGTTTACTGTGTAATTTAATTTAATCCTGACTTGCGCTCAGGATTAACTGTAACCTGTGGAACTTGTTTAACTTGCTTACTTATGTAATCTCTGTAAATAGTCTGTTTGTAATATGTAATGCTGGTATTATGTAATGCTGTATCTACTTACCTTTGGAGCTTTTCTCCCCGGGCCTCTGCTGAAAATGGACATGCATCCAGTCGGACTATCCCGGTCAACAAATGTAAAATAAAAAAAAATAAATAAAAATGATTACAGATATTTGGATTTCATTTACAACTTTTATTTAAAATTTTATAGCACAAACACTAATAGACATTTACTAAACCTAAACAAAGCAATAGTCTTATAATGAAAACAGACTTAGCATTAAAACTTCTCTACCTTTGAAATTCGCATTCACTGAAACAGCATTGAAACTCACATTCAAAGAAAATGCATCTGGCCAGTGGCAGGTTAAGTTTACCTTTGGGCTGTTTTCAAACCATAGGCCCTTGCACACATTTTTAGGGCCATACAAACGTTCTTTGATTCACCTTACTGATTGTATTAATTATAATATATAAATTGAATTATATCCCTTGTATAATACAGCACCACTTGTTAGAGTGTGTTTTAAATTTATAGTTTTGAACATTTTTCCACTAAGCAATGAAACAAAACATACGAACCAATAATGACAAACTGTCCAATTCAGAACATTTCAACCATAAATGGCCACTCAAATGTCTGCCATTACAATCCACCAATATCAGTCAATATACACAATCTCTGCAGAAGTAAAAGTCATCTAAATAGCTCTACATTAAAGATATCTGAAACTAATGAAGAGGTTGTTGCTAGAAAACAACTTTATATTTCAGTGTTCATTCTACAAATTCAGTGCCTGCTGCCGTCAAAGAATAAATTGCCTATGTTAAATTAAAAAAATGATAAGCTAGTAATATTGCAATAGGGAATGGATGGCAAACTGATAACAGCTTCATAGTTACTAGGTAATTCGTCCAAAGGAGGACATTCACAGGACTGTAGCATCCACACCCTTTAAAGTACAACACAGTACAGTATCAGCGATCCACATGCATACTGTGGGAGTAGAACCCACAGCCTTCTGCATCAAAAGTGAGGCTACTACCTGTTGTGCTACTAGCAATGCCAAACAGACTTGGAATAAGCAGCACTAAACTTCACTTCACCTGAAACTCTCCGCAAAATGTTTAATTTATTTAACATTTGTTTACCAGGAAAGTCCAGCCCATTTAATGTGCAAATTACACTTATTATTGAATATTTGTTTCTCCATTTGTTTACTGCAGGTGTCATACCCCCTCCCCAAAAAAATGGAAAACTCAACAATATGACTGCAAGTTTAGTTTACCTCATATCACACAGGCTAGCAGTCTGCTTGCACATTTCTTGTTCTTCAAAAAAATCGTGCTGATGGAAATTGTGTTAGTCTAATAACTTTCTAAGTGATGTTTTTGATAAAACATTGCCCCTAATGATATTATGTTCCCATTATCTAGTCAAAAGTGTAAGACACTGCAGAAACTGTAATGACTTCCCAAACACCAAACTGATGAAGTTTTTATTTATTGGGGAATGAATGCCTGAAGAAAAGTCCAGCATTTGTTAAGAAAGCACACAAGGATTTGATCTCATTCTGGAGGTAACTTTTAATGACATCCATAGGTCTTTGCGTTCAGCACGCACTTCCCTTCTTTGTAAAATATGCTTCTACACCAGCTTTCATACGAGGGGGAAGTGCTAACAACTGCATACGGACGATTTGAAAAAAAAAAGATGAATAACAGAATGCTAGACAAAATTAAAGTTTTGCTCCATAAATTCCCAGTTTGAGTACAAAACTAACCAATCTCAATGCAGTCTGAACATTAGCAAAAGGAGGTCCGCCCACCCAGGTCAATATACAATGCAAAACATCAACTCTCCTTACCAAAGGTGGACAGCAAAACGCATCAACTCGAGCTAAGTAAGATCTGCTCTCTCTCTCCTTACTGGTGGCAGGCAGCAGCAGCAATGAAAAACTCTCCCAAAACATACAGAGTTGACTCCTATGCTTTAACTTCCATGTGCGCTTTTGTGTTTAAATGTTAGCGTGCGACACACGCATGGGTGCTCCTTAAAGAAAAATGCTTCATTAATTTTTCCCCAAGAGACAGATCTTATCGCTGTAAAAGTGGAGGGGCGCTCCCTCCCCTTCGCTCTATGGTTCCAGCGCCCTTGGACTGCAGCTGTATGCAAAGGGAATTCTTAAAGAAGAATGCCCTTAAAAGAAAAAAAATTTATTTTTTTTTAATGAAAAGAAAATTAATCTCCCGGTCAGCCGGTTCCAGGGGGGGTGCAAGTGCACCCCCTTGCACCTGCCTGCGGGCGCCCTTGTTTGGAAGTTATGGTAAGTAGTAAATGATGGAGAGTACAACCACCCACATAGGGGCGAAAGTTCTTACACATGCAGAAAGCACAATGAGTTTTGAAAAATACCATTTGCTACTATTCAGGAGACCCATATGCCTCATAATGACAGCTATTGTCATTGTCACGACTCAAGAGATAATGCATTTTTCTTTGGTACTGGAAGATCAGAAAGTTGTAGGCTGTGTTCCCACTCCAGGCAGTTGGATGCATTTTTTCCATTGCTGACAGTACCTTACAGCTTTAGGGGTGCTGCACTTCTTTGTGTGCCATCCTTCCGATGAGATATTAAACCAAGGTCCCATCTAGGTAGTAAAGGTCATATAGTACTTATCAGAATAGTAGGGCAAGTTCACCAGTACCTTGAAGTAATTTCTTCTAGTCAGCATGAATACCACCTCTGGTCTCCCCTGTAAAACAGACCGCTGGCCTAGTGAGACTAATCCAGTCATCAAAGTATAAATAAATAAATAAACAAACAAACAAAGTACATACGTCTATATCCAGCCTATGCTTTTTTTTTTTTGTAATGGACCCATTTCAGAAGATGGGATGTAACAGACATAGACCTGCTTCACTGGCAATAATTTTAAGGGAAATTTTTATGCAAATTAAATCACTTTATCAAAGATAATTCACATAAATGCCCTGAAAATTACTTTCAAGAATTTATGAAAATAGCAGCTAGGCTCCATTATGTTAGGACTCAGATCTAGGGACAAGTCTTCTTGCTGTTTCAAGTCCTATAACTCAGCAGGTAACTCACTTTTCTCAAACTGAGTTTCAGAAGCATGGAAATCCATTCATCTTACTCTAAAACAAATCAGCAACCTATCTTAATTTAAAATTCACACAAAACAGTATCTGCTGAGTACATGGTTATGCTCCTGCACATCTGGTTAAACCAGCTTAGCTTATAAATCACAAACTACTCCTTTCAATAAAATTGAAGGTCATACATCATGTGAACCCTACTAATTTCTCATCCCACTATTACTTATTTATTTATTTATTGGCTGTTGTTTACCGGGAAAGTCCCCTGGCCTGAAATAACCCATTTTCAGTGGAGACCCAGAGAGAAAAGCTCCGCAAGGCAGCTAATATAATAGTACATAAATTTCAAAATTGATAGTACATACAAGCGGTGTTAGAAAAATGGAACAATATTAAGCAACAATGGAGTAAAAAGGATATACATATACCATATATACAGATACAGTTTAAGGGTACATACTAAACAAGTAAACATATTGTTATACATTTTTAGTGATATAAGCAGTCATATAGAAACATTTACAAGGTAACCTAGGAGTAGCAGTCAACATAAATGGTGCAGGGAACAGTGGAATTGATTTATTAACAAATGGTTAGGCATCAATAGATTGTAAGTCAGGATAGAAGAATCATAAGGTCAATATGACTTAGGGTATGGGAATCAGGTTATAGAGAGACAGGAATTAAGACATCTACATTGCAAATGGGTGGAAAGGTGTTGGTGCAGTGATTTTATGAAGGAGGAGATATTGCTTGAGGTTCTGATAGCTATTGGTAGAGAATCCCATAGCTTGGTAACAGAAAAGGAATAAAGAATGGCACCAGATGGGAGTTTTGGTTTGTCTACTTGAAGGAGGAGTTGATTTTTAGATCTGAGTGGCCTATTTTGGTGGTAGTGGGTTAAAATGCATGAAAGGGCTGGACAGTCTCAGGGTTTGTAAATGATTTTATGTGCTGTGGTTAGCTGTAGATTACATGATTTGGAAGTTCATGCCAGTTAAGCACATTTAGGGAGATGCAGTGGTGGGAAGAGTGTTTTTTGTTGGTTGCAAACTTAGCAATCTTGTAGCAGGACTCAAACTTGTTTTTTAAGGAGGACTGGATGTTGGTAAGGAGAGAAGCTCCATGAGGAGAGATGTAAGGAGAAAGGTTGAGGCGAGAGTACGCATAGCAGAGCAGTTAAGAAAGTGTTTGTGTCTGTAGAGGGTGCCTATTTTTTTTTTAATATTATTGTGGATATGGAGGTTAAATGTCAGGTTTTCATCAATAATAACACCTAGTAATTTAGTGTGGGAGACAACCTCTGTAGTGGTGGTGCTATTTTGAGAATGGATTATGAAATTTGACTTGTTAATAGAGTTTTTTCTTAGGAGTAAATATGACCGATTTGGCTTTGTTGGGGTTTGGTGCTAGATGATTACTGGCCATCCACATTTCATTGACAGCAAAGGCATTCTGAGTTATCTGCAGAAGTTCTGATGTTGAATTAGCAGAGCAGATAATGGTTGAATTGTCTGCATATTGTACAACAGATCCATTATTAAGGATGGAATAGAAGTCATTTATAAAGATGCTGAAAAGAAGGGGTCCTAAGCTAGAGCCTTGGGGAACACCTGTTAAAGAGTCAAGGAATGGAGAGAAAGTTGAGCCATCTAGTAGATTGTTGCCTGCCTGTTACATAGTTAGTGAACCAGTTTAGAGTTGGGGGGATACCAAGGGTGGAGAGTTTACTGAGGAGTAGTGAGTAGGAGACTGTATCAAAAGCCTTTAAGAGGTCAAGAAAGAGTGAAGATACAAATTTGCCAGTGTTTCTGGCTTGATTCTGTCCATACAGGAAATCAGAGCAGTAGTAGTGCTATAACCTGGCCTGAACTCATGTTGACTTGGGGAGAGGAGCTGGTTTGATAGTAGATAGTGTAGAAGTTGATACTGAATACATTTTTCAAGAATTTTAGAGAGAGGGGAGAGAATAGCTATGGGATGGAAGTTAGAAATGTCAGTATTGTTACCACCTTTGTGGAGTGGAAGAATATAAGCTTTTTTTTCCAGATAGTGGAAAGACTCTTGGAGAGATCTATTGAGAAGTATGCTGATTGGATAGGCAATGGATCTAGCTGCCATTTAGAGGTGTTCTGGGGGGGTAAATGGAGCCAGGTGTTAGTTCTAGAAGAAGTTTAGTTATAGTGGTGATGGATATGTGGGAGAAAGAAAAGGAGGGAGGGGAGGGGGTGGCAATATCCTGAGAAGAAGGTGTTTGTGGAAGAAAGTTAGTATTAGACTTAGTTTGGGGAAAAGTAGTGGTATATTTGGCTATAGTATCAATGAAATGTGCATTAAAGAGGGTGGCTATTTCATTGGCAGTTTTCTCATGGAATGGGCAAGGGTTGTTTTTGGTACCGGGGTTGATTATAGATGAGATGGAGTTCCAAAATATCTTTGGATTTTATTTGTGATTTTTTTGGGGGCTTAAGTAATATTCTTTTCTGTCAGATATGACTAGGTGCTTAGCTTGATTACAAAGTTGTCTACATTCTAGATCATCAGTGGGATTCTTGTACTTTTGCCATTTTTCCCATGTTTTTTGCCTTGCGGTCATGGTTTACTTGGTGGCTTTAGAGAGTCCTATGGCATGCTTAGTTTTTACTCTTTTTTTTGTCTTACAGGGGCTAGTTTGTTTAAGATGTTGAGGAATGTGGAGTTGAAAAACTCAACAGCCTCATCAAGGGACAGGAGTTTTAGTGTATTCCAATTGATATTACTCAAGATTTCATTAAAAGTTATGGGATTAAAATTGTTTAGGTTTCTACTTTGTTTATGTTGGTGTTAGGAAGGTATTGTCTTGCTTTTACGAAGTATTTAGGCTAATAATGCAAGGAAGTGCACCTGCTGCTGAAATTTTATTTGGGTCTGGCACTAGTATCCGGTCAAGAATTGAACTAGTTTCTTTATTTCTGTTGGGTCTGGTTGTGTCTGTTATTAGTTGTATAAAATTGAATAGGTTGATATTAAGTGATGGAAACTGACCTGAGAAATCTTTCCAGTTTATGTTTACATCAGTTAGGATAATCATCTCCTTACTGATATTGTTTGATATCCAGGTAAGAATATCTTAATATTGTTACCTAGGGGGGATGTATAAGACTATGATGCAAAGATACTTGAATTGTTCAATTTGAGGAGTGATATAAGTATTTTCACTGTGTAAGATTTGGAATTGTTCAATCTGAGGAGTGATGTAAGTATTTTGGCTGTGAAAAATTGGGAATAGGATTGGAATATGGGATGATGGTGAGGGTGTTAGGAAAGAGTATAGCAATGCCACCTCATTTTTCCGGGGTCTGTCTACTGCTAGGCAGACATACCTTGGGGGAAGGAATTCTGAATCCTTTATGTAGGGTTTCAGACAGGTTTCAATAGCAGCTAAAATATCTGGTTTATTTAGGTATTTAGGAATATCCAGGCATGGAAATCGGGTATTTTGTTTCTGATACTTTGGAGATTGATTGTTGTGAAATGTAGTGATTTTTGTGAACTAGGGAGGTTGGCATTTAATGGGGTTGGTTCTGGGTTTGGGTGGATATCTCCACATAGGAATATAGTAGATTGCTTGTATAAGTATGTGAAAGGGAGGAGGTGTCTTTTTAAGTCACTGGGATAGCTGTATGATGGGGAGTGCTTTTATGGGAGAGAAGAAGTTTTAGTTTGGTGTGTAGGAGTATGTTGAGAGAATACAGGCTAGAGGATATGTCTGAGTAGTTAGGGAGAGATGAGAATTGTGTGGCAGTTGTAGATGTACTTGTTTGAGGTGTATAGGCTATATGTAAGGCTGTCAGATGAAATAAGAAGCATAATAGAAGGGCAAGCAGGCACAGTGGAGAGATAGATGTGTGAATGAATGGAGAGCATAGTGGATAAAGTGAAGTACATATTGCATAAGTTGTCAAAGAGAGATCATGCCTGTTAAACTTGATTGACTTCTTTAAAACAGTCGCCAAAGCCATGGATGAGGGGAAGATGGTGCACACCACCAACCTTGACCTAGCCAAAGCCTTTGACACTATTCCCTGCTCAGGCATAATAGATAAACTCACTCAGGCATAATAGATAAACTCTCCCAGTTAGGCATCAACCCGTATGTTGCCAGATGGGTAGGTAACTGGCTCACCGATAGAATTCACTCAGAGTAGGGGAAGCCACCTCTAGTAATACAGCCGTAACGAGAGATGTACCCCAAGGATTGGTCTTGGGGTCTTTACTGTGTGGGATATACTTTTCTGAGATGCAAGCTAAAACCAGTGGTCTGTGGCTGACTAGGTATGCAGATAACTGCAAGCTGTACACTGTCTTAAATTCCCCTAGTGATGTGAACATCCTCCAAGTGGGCCTTACCCAAACTAATGACTGGTGCCAGAAGCATGGCCTCAAACTGAATACCAAGAAATGCATCATTATTCCCTTTGGGGAAAATGTCATCCCCACTAATTATCACATTGATAACAACGTACTAAGCATTTAATCAGTCGTGAGGGACTTGGGCACCCAGGTTGATAGCAACCTGACTTTTGATCACCATGTTGCCTGTGCTGTCAGGAAGGCTTTCTACATGGCCCACCTCATAAATAAGGGTATTTCATCCAGGAACAAGGAGGTCATAACATCCCTATACTCCTCCTTTATCAGACCCATTATCAAGTACAGTGTCCCCTTCGGCATGTACCTTGCCAAGCACATGCAGCAATTGGAGAGACCACAGAGGTTCCTGACCAGGAAAATCCAGGGTCTCAAACACCTATCCTATACAGATAGGCTAAAAGCCCTGTCCCTCTACTTAGACTCATACAGATTGCTCAGAGGTGACCTGTGTCTGGCATACAAGCCCATTTCAGACCCATCCTTGATGGAGCTGCTGCATATCCGTAAGACAAACTCCACTCATGCAACTCACACACATGACATTAACCTGGTCTGTGACATTAATAGAACTTGTTGGCAGGATAGATTTGTGTTCCAAAGACTCCCCCATCTGTGGAATAAACTCCCTCTCCGTGTCAAGCAGAGAACCTCTCTAGCCGTCTTTAAGAGGAACCTGGACAATTGAATGTGAAACAAAAAATATACCCCTGGGATCCTACCTGTGTCCCTGCTGGACAGGGAAAATAGGTGCTGACTTTGAGGGAACATGGGTGAAATTCTTGGCTAGGCTTATAAGGGCCTCTGGACCAATAGCCTTAGTATCATCCTATGAACCTATAACCCTAAGATCTATTTTGGGATAGTTTTGTTAATGGTAGTATACAAGTAATGTAAAAGCTGTGGGTGGAAGATGTAGTTGTTAATCTAGTGTGAGGATACTAGATATTTTAGAAATTGTATCAAAAAAGGTGAGGGTTTTATTATTGGATGAAGGTATTGCAGGAGTGTTAAATGCTATTGGGTGCTTGGATGGGAGGGGAGTTGATTGTTATTGGATATTGGAGTGGGTGAGGAGATACAGAGAGAATAAATGAAATTGAAGCAAGGTTGGGTGGGAATGGGAGTAGGGTAGGGGAGCAGAGTGAGCCCAAATGAAGCAAGGGCGAATGGAGCAGGCCGGCCCAGGTTTAAGCAGAAATCACTATGAAAAATAATCAGCGAGAAAGGAAATTGAAGTGGAATGTAGTGTTAGAGGAGAGGATTAGAAGATGTTAAAAGCAATGTGGGAATGGCAGAGGGTTTTGCGGGAGATAGAAAAACAAAGGATTTGGATAGGTGGAAGAGAGAGTGGAATGAAGCATGGGAGTGCGAAAGCAATAGTGCTTGGGTGAGATTACAGAACTGTAGTCTTAAGTAGCTCGGTAGAAGAGATGCTTCTGCAGTCCAAAAGTACAGGTATGTGACCTAGAAGGCAAGTATGGGCAGAAAGGCAAGGGTAGAGAAACAAATGGGAAAGGGAGGTGAGAAAAGACCAATGGTGATGCACAGGGAATCATAGGCAAAACCCTGGGAAAAAATAGTTGTTAAAATAGTAAGTGTACAGGTATGTTTATACATACAATGTATGGGTTAATAAGACTCCTGGTACTCAGCTGGATGTCTTGGACATAATTGCATGGTGGTCCCTTTGGATATGCAAATAACAGTTTCCCTTACAGTGGGTTCCTCAGTATTCTTTGTTATATAGCTTGCAACAGAGGAGATGGGGAGATGGGGAGATGGGGATGAGAGTAGTTCCTTTGAAATCTATTTGTATCTGTCAGGTCTTGTAGTAGCCATCTTGTGTAAATCTGATGTATTTTCAAAATTAGCCCCTCAAAACATACTACCCATTCAACAAAATGTAGCTAGTACCCCTAGCACATGTTTTAACAGTACCTAAAAACAGAAGCATCACTTTCACTAAATCCACACAGGCTATTCTTTAAGCTTATTTTCACCAGCCACATCATACAAATTAAACACTTAAAGAAAGAAAAAAATACCCCCCAGTTTAAATAATATAAAAAATATTACTGTAAAATTTCTTCTAGCTTTTCAACCTCACTCTGTCTTTTTCAACTGAGCCAAAAGTCCTGAAGAAAATGGGAAACAAACTACATTTTCACAAGACATCCTCATACACTCTGCCACACTTCATTCTCCTCTTCTTATCAACTATAGCACTGTCTCTAACTTACATTTTTTTCTCCTTCCCATGCAATATTTTTTTCACTTATCTTTCCTGATTTTTCTTCTTCCTCTCTTCACGCCCTCTTTTTCTTCTGTAAGCTTACCAAACTGCAGATTAGTTGATCTGATGTTGTCATTTTCATTCATTCCTGAAATTCTGGGCTTTGGATCCGAACTTCGGATCCAACTCAGATGCTTCTTCCAGACTGTAGACATTGAAACTCTCAAACTCCTCCCGTTGCCCACAATGCCACAGTCACCTTACATACCTCTGATCTCATTTGCTGCCTTAGCATCTGGACTTGGTCACTGAATTCTAGAGTGAGCGTTAGCAGTTTTTTGTAAGTTAGCTACCCTTATATATATAATTCTAATAATTTTTGTATCTTCACTATTTTTTCCTCCCTTTAAACCTAGTTTTTTTTCTCCATGTTTTCACTTTTACTCATAGGAGCATTTTAATACCATTGATGGTATTCTCTTCCTGTATAGTACTTTTAAGTACTCTTCCTTTTGCATACAATTGTTTTTCCTTTTTCCTTTCTATTTAAAAAACGTTTTCTGTCTTGTTCTTAGTTATTCTTGTTTTTATCATGTCTAACACACCTTTGGGTTTTAAAAAATGTGTGGCCTGTGGCCACAAAATTCCAAACTTAGATGCACATTCAAAGTGTGTGTATTGCATAGGGCCTTCTCACCTGGACTCTGACTGTGATATTTGTAAAGAGTTTAATACCCGAGCTTTAATAGACAGAAAGAATAAGTTAATTCTTAGGGGCTTGCTGCCCTCTAAACCTGTATCTACAGCTTCTGGGGCTCAAAAACTCAAACGTTTAGACAAAAAAGGAGATTCTTATACAAAAGAATCTCACAAAAGATCTCCGGGTCTGACGGCATTTGCTGCTTCGGCTTCGTTATCAGATCATCCTCTTAAACAAGCCAAAAATTTGGATCCTAAACTAGATCCAGTAAATCACCAGGGATCTATTCTCCATAATTATTGCTGGATCTGCAAGGCTCCCATCACTCTTTTTGGCACAATCTTTTCGGCACCACTCAAGACCCTCATCCATGGCCTTATAATTTGATCTTCCAAGAGTCTAACTAAAGCAGATATAGACAGGGATGATGAGGAAGTTTTTCAGGATGCAGATCAGAAGTTCTTCTAGCTTCAACACCATCAGGTCTGGAAACCCTTGTTAGCACTACATCTCAGCTATTGGCCCCTTCTCCAGTCAGACACTTGATTTCAGAGCCATAGAATCCAAAAGACCTGGGGTCAACTGCCTTAGATTCGAAGATGTTGACATCTTCAACTCCGATGGGGTGTCTGAGTGTTCTGGCGCTGAGTAGTTCAGTGCCAGATGACTCTTTTAGCCATAGTGTCAGTGCCAGCTCTGGGTTGTTGGATTCGACTCCGAAGTCCCCAGAGCCCATCTCTACCCCTTGGAGCTTCAGCGCTGGTTAAATCAGCTCTGACTCCTTTCTCGAGTAGCTTGCCTTTGGAGTGGAGAGAACCTATGGTCCAACAGCCTGCCTTATCAGATCCATCAGTGTCTCTTTCTCCAAGGCTTTCTGCCTTTGAAGTACTCGGTATTCAGACTTCTGTTCCCTGTTTGGCTGCAAATTCCCAATCCCATTTGATTCTGCATCCAGAACCTCAGTCATTTGTTCCACTGGTACAGTCAGCCCAAACCACCCAACAGGGTATAGTCATTTCTTCCGATACCTCCCTGGAACACCCCAATGAGGAGGATCCTTAGAAGAGGAAGTGCAAATGGAACACTTAGATACTCCACAAGAGTCTGTCACTGAGGACATTGACTTTGACAAAGGGAAAGGGTTCTTCTGATCACCACCCAATGATGTCTCATTTGGAGACATCTTAAAACTTCTAAAGTCTTAGGGGTGGTTGGTCCCCTGATAACCCTTCCCAAGAGGAGTGGGTGTTCTGGAGGCATTTGGAGCTGGCCCAACTACCTCCTGGGTGACTCTGCCCATTGATGAGCTCATTGATTTAGTCTCTAAATGGGAGTGGAAGAAGCCTGACATGACTGAGCCAATCCCTAAGATACCAGATAGGATCCTGGCACTACCTAAGAATAGACCACATTTGAGCAAAGTAGTAGCCATTGATGCCATTGTTGTAATGGTGGTCACTAAAAAGGAACTGGCAGAAGAAAGTTTCTCTGTCCACCTCTTTAACAGGTAGTCTAGGGTGCTGGACAAGTTAGGGAAGCATGTCTATGCTTCAGTGACCTTCATCCTTGGGTCGCTGAGTTGTTTGGCACATTTTACAAGACTCCAGAGGGATATGATCAAGGATCTTTCCAAATTCCTCTCTGAGATCATATCCTCTGAGGTAGAGGCTACTATTTCCTTACAGTTGGCTACCCTTCAGTCAATTTCAAATTCATCCATGAAGCTTATCTCTCACACGTCCGAAGGTACCTCATGCATGTCCTGTTTAGGTATTTCCATCAGAAGACATCCCTGGATGCGTTTATGTGATTTTGCAGAATCCTTCGAATCTTCTTTCATCAAGTGCTCCCTTTGACAGAACCTCCTTATTTGGCCTCATAGTAAAATATACCTTCTCTATGAGTGAGCAGGAGAAAACCCTGTCTGCTTTAGGTGTACATCTTTTTTTCCAAAAATTTTATTGATTTTCAAAAAGACAAAACATAATTTCTACTAGAATACAAATGAAACAAAGACAAACTATGTACAATGTGTAAATATGGCCTATATGGAAAAAAAATAGAATAAAGTAGAGTTAGAGAGAGGTAGTTACACATAACAAAAAATCAGTGTATTTTCTCCAAGTACTAAGAAGATGTGGAGATCTTTAAAGTCTCAATGAGAGAAAAAACTTTCTTCCAAGGATTGTTGATCCATTTATTAGGGAAGATTCTTGTTTCTTTTACCTTTGTTTCCATATGTATTGTTTCTTCTAGTAGAGTCATAAATTCTTGAAAGTTGGGTTCAGATGAAGTTTTCCATTTTCTTGTAATATATTTTCTAGCAATTGCTAGTATAGTCAATAGTAGATACAAAGGTGTACATTTTTCAAACCCTCAACGGACTTTTTCTAGGGACCAGTGAGGCAGGTGGAAAATGTGGTTAAAAAAATCCCAAGGTCCCTTCTAGATCTACATGGAGATAGTTCCCCCAGGAGCAGAGGGGGGACCTCCAATGGAAGGTGCTGCCCCCATGACAGAGGTGGCCTGTATAATCATATAGGATCTGTCAGAGAATGTATACCTAGTTCCTATCAGCACTCCTGAAAGGAGGCCCGACAATCCCTCTCTGGAGGCAGTTGGGGGGTCATTTATTCCTGCACCTGACAGCCTGGTTAAAAATAACAAAAGATTTGGGAGTGTGGAGGATAATCCAGACATTATAAAATACCATTTTCCAATCCACTCCCACTAGTGTCAATCAAAATCTTTGATGTTCCACCCAGTCAGGGGGAATCAACAAATCTACAAATAAACAAACTGCTACAAAAAAAAGAGTCGTCCAAGCATACATCTCAACCTCTTAGAGCAAGAAATCTGGACAAAGTCATAAATAATGGGGGAACAAAGACCCAAAACTAGGGAAACTTTTAAAAATATTGCTCTTATAAACTTAGAAATTTGATAGAATGATATGTTTTGCATTAGCATACATTTTCTGAGGTGTATGAAGTCTGAAACTCAAATGTTTGTCATTATTTTCTGACTTCACCCTTCAATGATTTGCCAGTGATTTGTCAGAAAACCATAAGTTTATGAGAAAACAGAACAAAAATACTAGGCATCCAAGTGGTCCCCCCAGACCAGAAAGAATCCGGAACTTATTCAAGATTCTTTTTAGTGCCAAAAAGACAGGGGCCTGGAGACCAACTTTGGATCTCAGCAAACTAAATTAATCAGAACAGCATATAATGTTGTGGATGGTCATGGTTCAGTTTTTTCTGCCATTTCTGCCCAAGAATGACTAGATGTGCTCATTAGATCTTCAGGATGTGTGTTATTGCATCAAAATGAACAGATGATTCAGAAGATATCTACACTTCTGGCTTAGAGCCAGTCATTACCATTTCAGAGCACTTCCTTTTTGTCTTACCACAGCCTCCCCAGGGTGTTTACCAAGTGCATAGCCATAGTTGTAGCTCACTTGAGACTGCAGGGATTCTGAGTGTTTCATATCTGGACAACTGGCTCCTGACCACTTCAAAGAGGCATCAACTAATTCAAGCGTGGAACTACTTACTCCAGCTGTACTCTGTTTGAAGATTTCTGTCAATTGCAACAAATAGCTAAATCCAACTTAGACTCTGGAATTTATCAGTGCTCTATTCAATACAGTCACTCAGATAGCTTCTCTCCCTCTGTCTCAAATTCAAACAATTCAGTTCCAGGTCACAAAGATCATTCAGAGTTCTTCTCTTTCAGTACATCTGATACTTCAAGCACTGGGATCCATGTTGATATTAATCACTCTGGTTCTGCTGACAAGGTACCATATGAGAATTCTTCAATGGAAATCACAACTCAATGATCTATTCTCCAGCAACCATTATCTAGTCAAGTCAAAATAATGCAAGCTTGCAAAAATTGCTTTCTGTGGTGAATCCATTTCAATCAAATACAAGAAGGCCATCCCTTTGTTCTCCCTCAACCCAAGGCTACAGTGACCACAGACACCTCTCAGATCAGGTAGGGGGGCACTTCTTAGGAAGGATGGTCCAAGGCACATGATCCTTCCGAAGAGGCCAATATGCATATCAATGTCTTGGAGATGACAGTGGGCCTTCCACAACTCTCTCTTAACTGAAACTATTGTGATTCAGAGGGACAATATGTCAGTGGACTGATATATCAACAAACAAAAGGGAACCAGATATTACTCCCTTTGTCGAGAAGCTATGAGAGTATGGCAATGGGTGCTCTCACCTCATCCCATTGTTTTCTGATAGCAAGGCACATTCCAGAGAAGTCCAGTATGATTGCAAACATTAAGCAGGATTGTTCGAATGCCTCATGAGTGGTCACTCAAAATGAAGATGGCAGAGAGGATTTTTCGTCAATGGTACCAACCATGCTGTAGTCTCTTTGCATCTCTCCTTAACAACAAGTGCAGCAGGTTCTTTGCCCTGATCCCCCCAGTGGGGGAGTCCCCGAGAGATGCTCTACTTCATACTTTGCCCTCAGGTCTCCTGTATACTAACCCCCTACTCCCTCATGCTCAAGTTTCTCCAGAAAGCATTGAAGAGCACAGTTATACTCATTGCACCTTATTGGCCTCAACAGATCTGATTTCCTTTCCTTTGGCCTCATCTTCTACATCTGCACTGGATTCTGGATCCATCTTCAGACCTGCTGTCTCTTCTGACACAGATGACTCATCCAGACATTTCAGACCTCAAGTTGACCACATGGTTTCTCCAGTTCTGTTGATTGCTAGAGAGCCCAGGCTCTCCTCCCCCATCCGTCACATTCTTTTATCATCCCACAAAGCTTCCACCTGAAAAATTTACAAAAGTAAATGGAAAAGATTTATTTTTGGGCACATAAAAAGAATTTAAATCACTTTTTATCACCAATTTCTAAGGTTCTTGACTTTTTGGTGAAAATTTTCAGTGAAAGGGCTAGATCCTCAACTGTCAGCGTACATTTAACAGCCATTTCCAGTTTTCATATGGAAATAAATAACTCTAGCTTAGCTTCTTCCAAAGTTTTATTTTATCCATTCCAGGAATATTTGCATACTCAAAATACCCAACAATGATACCATACTTAAGAAAAAAAAATATTAGAGAGACTTTTCTTAAGCTCATTATCCAGTTCACTACTGCCAGATGTAAACCCAGTGTAAAATAACTGCACATTTAATACCTTTGTATACAAGTTTTAAAACTGCTACCACCCATCACAGACAAACACACACACACACGCACACATGCACACACACACAGACACACAGACACACACAGACACACACACACACACACACACACACACACACACACACACACACACACACACACACACACACACACACACACACACACACACACACACACACACACAGCCACCGACAAAGTGACTTCCGCTCTACACTATACAGCGGGCGTTAAGTTTTATTTTATTCAGCTTTGCCATTAAGCCATAATTCTAGCAGGACCTTGGTTCTGGAATGCCTATCCCCTTCCTAAAGTGGAGCCATGACAACATTACCCACACAAGATTCATTCATTTTTTTTTTTGTGGTGAGTGTGACAACACACCACCTGATCAGTAATCAGGGAGCCTCAATCTTCACCACTGGCACCAGTGAGGGATGTTCACTCTGAGGATAACAGGTACACGCACAGTATTTTCAGGTACAGCTCTCTGCATCAAGTGCAGTTTTCCTTAAGAGCACACAGAGACCAAAGTCACTCAGGGGCTAGTTTTTCCCTCCTTCTCCAGATCCCCAATAAGACTGCCCACTAGCACAGGTATAGAGTTGAGATCTCAGCTGAATGGCCAAGCCAAGACCTCCAGCACCCTCTCTGTCCAACCAATGCTTTGTGTCTCTGCCCAAGTAGCTGACACACAAACACTTTGAGGTTTGATTTATAGACACACACACCTGGGAAAGGCTTGCCACAGGTTTACTAGCTATGCCCCCTTTTGCCCAGACTATATCAGTTACTTTAGGGCCCTTAACAAAGGGTATCCAATCTTACTGTGTAATATTAATACAAATGGTAGTTTGACCAAGAGCAAGGCTGTTAAGAGTGGCCCGCAGTGTCCCCAAATAAATATGCAAGTACTCTCAAAACTTAAATATCTCTAGACAGATCAGCCACAATGAAATGTTTAAATATATTTAATAATAAATAATAAAGAACAAGAAAATACTCAGTATATATTCAAAGTGACATCAGAGTTCAAAATCACAGGAAATATTTAAAGCAACATTGCAGGACAGTCTCAAATATCTAAAGAAAAATATCTAAACTAAGCTTTGCTATATTCCTGACTATATCAAACAGAATTGTACTGTTCCCTAGAAACTTACTTCAGAGCAATGCAGTAGTGGTGAATGGTTCTTGTAGTTGTTGTCAGGTCAAAGACAGATTATAGAATGCTCTGCCTCTTTAAGATACTTTTATAAAATTAATATCTCAGATATTACTGCTGGCATAACTTGCAGAATGACATGATTTCCTGTCATCTGACTCTATCTCAGATGAAACACCCACTGCTGGAATCTGGCAGTATTTAGGATCTACCTGTGAAAATACACAGACCTCAGATCTTTGGCAGATGCTGGAAGTCACAAAACAACCTTCACATTTCAAAACTAGTAATTATTTCACTTTAAAAAGAATACAGAAAATTCCCTAATACAGACATTCTGTCTCTAGCTGCCATAAAGTAATTTAATGTCAGGTATTTTTCTGAAATTTACTAGACTGAGGTTAACCTCCTGCATCCCAGTTTCCACTGTTAAAATATGTACATTTAAGCAGTTACAAAAGTGCATGTACATTTCTATTTTCCTCCAGTAGGGACTCTCAAACACAAACACTTTATAAGATATATTTTCAACACACGTCTGTACAAACCAGTTAGATATACAGATGACATACAGTTCTAATACTTTTGTAACACCAGCATCTTATATGAATCATTTTGATATTCACAAATGACATATAATTATTTACAAAATTCCAGATAACTGTGCTGGCAGTATCTCCTTTTGCACAGTGAGCAAGAATGTTTATTGTACAAGGACACAGGCAAGTGGAGGGCACAGTACAGTCAACTGATCACAATCCTGATTAATCAGACTTGCCACATTGCAATATACTGATCCTGCTCCAAATTATTCAGATTCTCCGCAGTGCTCTGTAAAGATCCTAGTCTTGATTAATCAAACTCACCACAGTGCAGTGTACTCATCCTAGTCCTGATTAATCAGACTCATCACAGTGCTCTGTACCAATCCTTGCCCTGATTAATCAGGCTCATCATAATACTCTCTACTGATTCTGTTTAATCAAGCACTTCACAATGCTGTTTACTGATCCTGATCCTGATTGATCAAACTCATCACATTGCTGTCTACTAATCCTGACCCTGATTAATCAAACTTATCACTGTACCTGTTTACTTATCCTGATTAATCAGACTCATCATGATAATGTCTACTGATCGTAGTCCTGATTAATCAAAATCACCAGTTGTAATCCAGATTAGCACAACTACTGCTTCCAGCTAGTACTACCCAGGATTTCTATAGTTAGTCGTGATGTGTGCCTGCACTGACTCCTTCCCATTCCAACCAAAGCAAAGGTGTTAAAACAGTTTTGCACTTATGTGTAAACTAGAATTAGGTTAGTCACATATCTTTGTGTAATTACAAGTTTACTTGATACAGTTATGCCTAAACTATCACAGCAATCCTTATAAAGTGGGCTGCATTACACACTAGAGGAATGTAAGACAGTGGCAAATACTGTGAGAATAACTTCCTTAACTGGAAATAGAAAGCAAGTATTGCATTATAATAACGAATGCATTCATTTATTTTATTTTTGTACTTAAATGCTTACACCTAAGTATCTCACAGAGGACAAAGATGGCATTCTATTTCCAAAGGCACTACTACCAGCTTTCCAACTTCACCACAAGTAATGCAGTAATACAAGCAACCAGTTAAGCTTGTGCTATGACTTAAAAACAGTAGTCTAGTAGTACTTCTAATGTATTATTAATAAAAACCTTGAGAAATGCAGGAAATGCATAACTTTATAAATAAATAGCAAACAAATATACAGTGAATATAAAAAGTTTATACACCACTGTTAAAATGCCAGGTTTTTGTGATGTAAAACAAACTACACCACAATAAATCATTTCAAAACATTTCCCACCTTTAATGTGACCTATAACCTGTACAATTCAACTGAAAAACAAACAAATCTGGTAGGGGAAAAAATATAAAAATAAAAAAGTACAATACGCTGGTTGCATAAGTGTGCACACCCTTAAACTAATACTTTGTTGAAGCACGTTTTGATTTAATTATAGCATTCAGTCTTCTTGGGTACATTTACTCAGTTGCCTGCTACAGCAAAAGCCATGGTTCGCAGAGTGGTTACAAAGCATCAAAGGGATCTCATTGTTGAAAGGTATCTGTCAGGAGAAGGGTACAAAAACATTTCCACAGCATTGGATATACCATGGAACACAGTGAAGACAGTCATCAAAAAGTGGAGAAAATACAGAACAACAGTGACTTTGCAAAGAACTAGACATCCCTCCAAACTTGATAAAAAGACGACGAAAACTGGTCAGGGAGTCTGCCAAGAGGCATACAGCAACACTGAAGGAGCTGCAGGAATTTCTGGCAAGTACTAGTTGTGTTCTACATGTGACAACAATCTCCCATATTCTCCATATGTCTGGACTATGGTGTAGGGTTGTAAGACAGAAGCCTTTTCTTACACAGAAAAACATCCAGGCCCAGCTAAAATTAGCAAACCAATACATCAAGTCTCCCAAAAGCATGTGGGAAAATGTGTTATGGTCTGATGAGACCAAGGTTGAACTTTTTGGCCACAATTCCAAAGGGTACATTTACTGCATAAACAACACTTCGCATCACCAAAAGAACACCATCCCCACGGTGAAGCATGGTGGTGGCAGTATCATGCTTTGGAGTTGCTTTTCTTCAGCTGGAACTGGGGCTTTAGTCAAGGTGGAGGGAATTATGAACAGTTTCAAATACCAGTCACTTTTGGCCCAAAACCTTCAGGCATCTGCTAAAAAGCTGAAAATGAAGAGGAATTTCACCTTTCAACACGACAATGACCCCAAGCATACATCCATATCAATAAAAGAATGGCTTCGCCAGAAGAAAATTAAAGTTTTGGAAAGGCCTAGCCAGAGCCCAGAACTAAATCCAATAGAAAATCTGCGGGGTGACCTGAAGAGGGCTGTGCACAAGAGATGCCCTCACAATCTGACAGATTTGGAGTGCTTTTGCAAGGAAGAGTGGGCAAATATTGCCAAGTCAAGATGTGCCATACTGATAGACTCCAACCCAAGAAGACTGAATGCTGTAATTAAATCAACAGGTGCTTCAACAAAGTATTAGTTTAAGGGCATGCACACACAGCAAAGTATTAATTTAAGGGTGTGCACACTTATGCAACCAGTATATTAAATATTTTTTATTTTTTATATTTTTCCCCAGATTTGTTTGTTTTTCAATTGAATTGTACAGGTTATAGGTTACATTAAACGTGGGAAAAATTTTGAAATAATTTTTTGGGGTCTCAAATATCACAAAAACCTTGCATTTTAACAGGGGTGTGTAAACTTTTTATATTCACTGTGTATTATCACATAATGCCCATTGTTAATAACACAGCTATCAGATAAATACTGTTTATTGTCATTAATGACACTGCTGGAAACGTGGTGCCAGAGTACCATCTGAGAATGGCACAATTGTCACAGATGTTGTGTCACTTGTTGTGGCACTTCATGCAGTTATTAGGCCATATCTGTGACATGGTGAATATGAGAATAGTGTTACACCAGTTCATGCAAACGTGAGTATGAAGCAGCAAAATCACAAAATTGCTGTGTTCTCTTTTCAAAGACATCTTAAAAGTTTCCCCTCAAAAACAGACCATAGACCTACTGTAACCAGCTGCGTATAAAGCATAGAAAATAAAATGATGCCAGAATGGTACCAGGCTATTACATAATGCCGCAGGATGGCAATATAGATGGTAGGTAGATGGTCTGCCCTATATATGTCATTGCCATAAATTGTAAGGGTATAAAAGTGTTTCAAGAAGCCATGTAGAAGCATTGCCTGATGTGTCCTAGGCCCTATAACACAGTGATGTCAGATCACTGCATGCTTTAATCAGGGAATAGTACACACAGCTGTATGTTCCTTCAGAAGTCAAGCTGTTACACATCAGAATGGTGTCAAAACACTGTGGGCTGCCATAAGGGAGTACCACTTCTCCCATCAAGATGCTGTTACCATCATTGGCACTACCTTGGGACAGAGCAGTGCAACAGCACTACATGCTCAATAAGCAGGATTTTTATTAAAGGGGTACTGTGCCCCCTCATCAGTAATGTATATATTAATCAGAATTGTACCATAGGAATGTTTGTCAGTGTGATCAGTATACAACACAGAAACTGAGGATGAGTTTCTAGTTTAATGGGTCCAAGGGCCGTAACAGTGATAGTGTTTATGTATGGAGTGACTTGGTTTAAGGCTGGTAATAGAAAGACAGTTTTGTTGAATAACAATCAACTTAATTTGGAATTTGAACAGTTGTTGGAAAATAATTTCTGCTTTGAGACCAATGAACATTATACTGTTGATAAACAGAACAAACAGTTGGACTGTGGTTCTTCGAGGGATATGATTTATTTACTGGAAAGGAAGCTATCCAAAATTAAACAGTTTCAAATAGATAACATTTATATAAATGTTTAGTGGCAAAGATTGTACCACAAGGCTTGAGAATTAGTAAATTCCCTACGGAGATTGATTATAATGATGGTATTTATGCCAAATTACTAGAGATGTGTGATATGTTTGGTTTCCTGCTTAATGAAAAAATGATTAAGTATAATAATTTTAAATTATCAAAACTAATTGATGAGGTGGAGAAGTTGAATAGTAAAATTGAAAGGACCTTTTATTTGATCAATGGTTAGGGCTCTACACTCAGCAGTTGAATATTGTTCATGAGAAAAGTACCATGGCATTTAATAGGAAGTGTGATAAATTCAAGAGAGACCTCAAGCAATATGCCAATAAACAAGCTTACCCTACGGGGGGAAAATCAAACACATCATGGTGACAGTGGAACTAATAATAAACAACGAGTTTTTCAAGGGGGTTTTACACACAAGCATTTTTTTTAGAATTAGGCACAACCAAAGGGGAAAAAGGGAACTTACAGACCCTACAACACATGGCAGGGTGGAAACAGACATAAAAACACTCTTGGCTGTCATCTTGGGAAACTCTGTATAACTGGTAGTTGAATCCAGTGGTATTGTCCATTCATTAAATGGATTCCATATTTTAACTACACTAATGAAGTTATTACTACTCAACATTTTCCCTTTTTGTAAAGGGTTGATATTTGTGCCTACTAGGCATTTTGATGTGGTTGATACTTTAACTGAAATAAAGCTGTACATTAGGAAGCTTAACTTAGCTTTTTACTTTAAAGACAGTATTGCAAAGAATATTTCTGGCTCTGGTAACCCCCAGCATATTAAGAAAAGAAGTACTTTTAACTCCTCGTTACATCCCACTTTATCAGCTTTTGAGAATGTGGTCACAAATTAGATATATATGCTTCAGGCAGCTTCTAGCTGTAAGAGGAATTGTTATTACAATTTAAATAAAGAAGGAAGGGAACTATTTGATAAATTATGGTGTGACCAATCAATTCAAATTATGAAACCAGATAAAGGAGGGGGGATAGATTTGTTTGATGCCCATAATTATTCTAAAAATTATGCTTGATTTGTTATACAATACTGGGAATTATTCTCCAGTTTCCAAAAATGAAATCAATATTAGCTATCAAAGGATTGATTCTTACAGTGAGGAATTTTTATTGGACCAAAGAATTTCACCTGAAATGTATAGAGTATTGAAAGTTAGTAACCCCTTAGTGGCCAACATTTTTGGAATACCTAAAGTTCATAAAAGTGTGGTTACACCACCTTTTAGACCTACCATTGCCGGACGGGGTACTAAAACCTTTCCTATTGGTCTTATTATTGACAGATGGCTTAAACCTATAAAGTTACCCACTTGGCTATTGCTTCATGGCATTTTTTAAGAAGATTGTAACATACCCTTTTGTCTAGTAATTTAATCTTCTTGACTATAGATATTATTGATTTATTTACCTCTATTCCTAAGGAAGAAGATTTAGAGTTTTTTCAAAATAGTTTGATAAGATATGCTGCTTTCTGCAATGATACAGTTCAACTGGTATGATAATTTATGACTTTAGTATTGGAAAACAATGTTATATGCTTTGAAGTTGAATATTTCAAACAAATAAAGGGGGTCACCATGGGTGCCTCCTGTGCACCAGTTTTTGCTAATTTGGTACTACTTGAGTGGGAGCACCAGTTTGTTGTTTTAGCACCTATAATCAATATATAAAGTTATATGTGAGGTACCTGGATGATATCTTTGTGCTTTGGGATGGACCTCAAAGAGAGATTAGTACATTTTTCAACTACTTGAACAATTCTACTTTTCTTAAATTCACTTATAATTACAGTGCAGAAGTTATTAATTATTTAGATACCGTGATTTACAATACACATTCCGGTTTTAGGTCTTGCCTATATAGGAAACCCACCTTCAGCAATGCCTATTTGGACTTCAAGTTGTCATCCTTTAAGCCAAAAAATTAGTACTGTGAAAAGTCAGTTATTAAGAGCAGTGAGGATTACTTCTCATATTGACGATGTTGAAAAGGAACTTAGATTTGTGGCAGATATGTTTATTGCCCAGTGGTATCCAGCCCGTATAGTGGAAAACCTTAAAAGTTATGCTCAGTTCAAGAGGGGTAATATTTATAAACCCCTATTAGGACGGAAATTTGTTAAAACTAATACACATGAAGAGCCAACTAATTTTGAGAGGGCATTTATTATTGAATATGGACCGTTAGCAAAAGAGGTTAAGAAAATTAATAGGAAATGGAATATTATAAGGGGTAATTCAGAAACCCATTTGATTCTAGGTTCCAGTCCATCCTTTGTGTGTAAAACAGCACACAACTTGAAGGATAGCTTTGAGATTCAATCACATTTTGCTTTTATTAAAGTAGGTAAAAAAGGTACAGTCAAGTGCTAAGCATGTAGCCAATGTTCTTTTATTATAGAAGTAGACAGTTTGAACATAAATAATGTGATGAGTTCTAAAGTAATTTTCCAAAAGGGTAATTGTTCATCTAAAGTAGTAATCTGTCTGACTAAGTGTTCAGAATGCCTAGCATTTTACATGGACAAAACAGACAGACCTTTAAGGAAAAGGATATATGAGCACTTACAGGACATAAAGAAAAGGAATTGCTTTATATAAACATATAAGTGCTTGTCCAAGTTGTTCTGGTTTTAAATTTGGTATTTTGAACCAGGTACATATTAATTCAAGAGGAGGAGACTTTAAAACCCTCCTGATGGAAAAAGAATTTAAATGTCAATTAAAACTTTGGGCTTTTAAACCCCTGGGCATAAATGACTTTGTTTCTTTACAACCGGTTTTAATCGGAGGGCTGAATATGCCCATTAATTTGTATATGAGGTTGTTTTTATTGAGCCTAATTGATTTTAATTTTATTTAATTAATTGGTACATTGTAGGGTGATTGAGTGGTGTATATAATTGACTACGTCAGTAATGGTAGGTGTTCTGAGGAAGTCCTGCTGTGTGATAGGACCGAAAGTACTTAACTTGGTTTTGTTTTTATAAAACAAAAATTGTTTTGTTTTTATGGTTTATATTTTTAATAAATCCAGCCTTTTAAGAAAAGTGGTGAGAAGTCCAGTTTATTGACCACAGTAAAACTCTGGTGGATTATTTGTTTTTTTCTGTTTCATTACAATTTATTGGTTTTGAGTTCCTAGTTTGCCTGAGATGTTCAGATTGACTTTTATACAAACTGTATATCACATCTCATCCATTAGCATATTTAAAGTTACACACCCCATTTACTATATCACCCTTTTTCTACTAATCAAACATATTTATATAACTACTTTATGCATATTTTATGAGTCAGCATGTATTATGTTACAATGATTGTTACATTTTCCGTAACTCTATACTAGATATGTCACAGGATATTTACTTGAAATAGCATCATGTCTTCACATTCTGAAGACAATTTAATAAAAACAACTATTCAGTCTTTAGTAATATAATCAATTCCCTGTCAATATGCTTATCTGGTTTCCTCAGATATCTTCCAGAAATATTTTGATTAATTAGACTGTTTTTGTTTGTTTGCTTGTTTGTTTTTGTGTCTGTCATGTCTTCCTTTTGGCACAGTTCTTGGTGCTCTACAACGTTTTGTAGAGACATAACTTGAGGAGACTCTCTCTGCAACTCCTGACTGTCTCAATTGAATCATGTTTTTGGGACAGCTGTAACCGGTATAAATCATCATTAATGTTTATGAAAGAAGATGTAGTCCAATGGGAACTGAAGAATGGTCATCCTTGTTATGATTTACTGTTACTGATTATAGAATGTCTGGTTGCTTACTGTGTGATGAAGTTTAGAACAAAAATTGGTATTTGTTATGACCTAATAATGAGCAGGCACTGTGATTCACTTTGGCCGATTAAATTTCTTTAGTTGTAGATCAATCTTAAAAAAAAAGGCAGGAACAACAGAAGAAATTTCTGAAATAAGCAGGCAGTCCTGAGGGATTGTCTCTCCTGTATGTAGATATATTGCTGCAATACAAATAACTGTGAGTAATATTTACTTTTGTAAAACATTATTGTGCAAAAGCAGAGCAGAATGGACAAGAAAATAACATTTTTTAATGTATTCACTAACCAAGTAAGTGAAATGGTCATCATGGACTGTTTCAGCCGTGACACAGACAGAAGGGTGGGGGTAAATGAAATATATTTTGAACACGTTACAGGAGTGAGTCAACAAGCATGTTTTGTAAGGCAAGATGAAATGCATACACTGTTTAGTAAATCAACGCTGTTATAATAACAAACAATTATATATGATGAGCATAAGATTTTTTTGTGTGGTCCTTTTGTATTTGACCACTAAAATAGTTTTCAGTAGAATGTCAATATTATGTCTTTGTGGACTGCAATTTTAGCATGCTCATTTCTTCGATAGAAGTTAATCTAGTTAATCATTTGATAACTGGGAAAATGGACTGATGTTGCAAGACCCTGTACAGACAAGGCCTGGGGAGGAAGGGCAAAGATAAAGGTATAGCGTATATATGTATAGATAATTTAGAATAAGTAGTCGAACACCAGGTTAGTCAAAGGTGAGAGAAAAGATGAGTTCTCCAAAAAAAAAAAAAAAAAAAGATAGTAAATGGCAATCAAAAGCAAGCACCAGACCTGGAGCTGTGCCACAAAAAATAACCATTCTAACAGGCTTTAAAGGGTGAGCACTGGACAAGCATTCAGAAGATAGGGAGGTGGGGAGGGTGAATCCAGAGCGAAAAGCATTGAAGATGAATTTGGCATGTGGCATGGGGTAACCCTGAAAAAAAAACAGTAACTTTGGATGGTAGAAGAGGATGCTTTGAACAATGAGCACACTACATGAACTCAGGATGTGAGAGGGGAAAATCCTAGACAAGGAGCACTGAACATGAGTTCAGGAGGTGGGATGGGAAGACCTTAGGGAAAATGTAATGGGCATAAATTTGGGAAATGGAAGGGCGTACAGATGCAGCAGTTCATAAGGTCACATCCCATAAAAATGTTTATGTCTAACACAGTTAAATGAAGTCTCTACCAAATTCATAGTTTCATAGGTGGGTACTAGGTAGCTATCCTTGTGGACCATTTTAAGCTTTGCCAATTTCCCTTTTTGTGCTTGACCAAAAAGCTGGATATAAATCCCAAAAGGTAGTAAAACAACACACAAAAATAAAATAAAAAACATTTATACACACACCAAATAAACAGATTGCAATAATACTTTAGCATAGTACATTTAATAACCACTTTCGTAAAATAATAATAGACAATCAGAAATACAACCAAACATAAACCAAGCATTTAAATACAAATTCAGTTACAAAATTAACCAATCACTTTTAAAATTCAATTAACAATTTAAAATGCCATTTTAACCCTTTATTTAATAGCTAGCTTACAATCACTTAAGAAACACTTCATGCTGATAGTCTCATTCAGCCCTGGAAAGTGATCTGCTCACAATTTAATCTGCCATTCTGTCTCTTTCTTTTCTATCTGATTTTTATAAGTGCAACCTCTCAGATCAAAAGGGACCTGCTCCAACACGGCAAATACATTTTTTGTAGAATTTACATCTACTTGAATGTCTAAATAGGTAGTTGTTACTATCTTTAATTTTAATGGCATATATGTGTTTTTTATTCTTTTTCCAAGACTTCTCATAGTCATGCCTATGTAAAAGCTTGGACATCCAGAGCATATCCCAATATAAACAAACCCTTTTGAGCAACAGTTAAATCTGCCTGGAATTTTGGTTGTATACTGAAGATATCCCAAAGAAATATATGGCCCCTCGTGTAAATCTACAAGCAGCACATTTAAAAGTACAGCAAACTCTCACTTAACTGGCACCCATGGGGATTGGTAGATGCCAGGTAAGTGTAGTTTCCGTTTGCTTGAGAGCTGTTTTGTGATTTTTGATTGGCTCTTAATGCCAGTATATGAGCCAATCAAATATCGCAAAGTGGAGCCTCTTCTGTTCAATGTGGAACAGTGGGCTATTCTGCATTGAACAGGAGAGATTCTGCTTTGTCATTTTTGATTGGCTCATATGCCGGCATACAAGCCAATTAAAAATCACAAAGCGGAGCCAGTTCTACTCAAAGCAGAACAGTAGGCTGTTCTACACTGAACAGAAGAGGCTTCGCTTTGCCATTTTTGATTGGCTTGTATGCCGGCATACAAGCCAATCAAAAATCACAAAGCAGAGCCACTTCTACTCAATGGGGAACAGTGGGCTGTTCTGCACTGAATAGAAGTGGCTCTGCTTTGCAATTTTTGATTAGCTTGTATATAGGTATATGAGCCAATCAAAATGCCAGTTCTTTGGGTTCTGGATAACAGGGACTTTACTATACCTAAACTTTTTTGGGTAATAGGTTGGAAGAATTTTAGTACTGTCACTTTGCAATGGTTGTTTAATGCTGAAGATTTTCTTAAATACAAATGATGGAAAACTTCCAACTGCATTAGACAAATCACTATTGCCTACTGTAATTTTCCATTTATTGCTAATAATATCCTTAATTTTTAGGCTGTAAACTGACATATCAATACAACATCAGGATATCAAATTAAAATCAGTAACATGCTCTCTTCCTACACCTAACACTGGGAACTTTGGTTTTACTAAATCCTTTAGTTAATATAGGTCCAAACTGGTCATTTCTTTTCAAGGGAATTGCATTAGCTATTTTTTCCAAGTAATTTAGATTGTAAACTCTTGCTTCGAATAATGATGTAATAAAATATGTCTTTTCCTCAAAAATCGCCATCCCTGCTTGTCATCTGATAGGCTCTAATAAATTGCCGTCTAAGGATGTTTTATTTTAATGAAACTTGGGTAGTTGCTTTGGTAATGAAGATACCCATTTGAAAAAGTAGTTTTATGATGTATCCTGCTTACAAAAACTTCCTATTTGTGTTGCAAGCCCCATTCTAACGTAACTTCTAAAAAACATTCAGAATTTCCTTTACCTCATTTTCTGTTTTCCATCCACAGATGTAAGTTCTGCTTGAATATGGACAGGGATGAACTTTGCTTTATGTAGATGGGGAGTCTGTCCAGAGCAGCAATATCTCATGCAAGGTATACCTTTCCTTCCAAACTGTTCTACTGATGTTGCAGAAGATGTTTAGATGCCTAGACAGATTATTTATGATGCCATTTGACTTGCTGATGTGCAGTAAATCCATCAGTAATGGGTCAGAGGATGCCTTGTATGCCAGGCACAGGTCGTCTCTTAGCAGTCTGTAGGATACCAAGTATAGTGAAAGGGCTTTAAGTTGGCCCACGTAGGACATGCTGTTTAAGCCTTATGTCCTTTTAGTAAGGTATTTCTGTGGGCATTGCAGTTGTTGCATGTGTCTGGACAGATGCATGCCAAAGGGGGCATTATGTTCAATGACTGACCTAGTAAGGGCTGAGTAAAGGGGAACAATGCCATCCCTAGATCTAGACACAATCCCTTTTGTTTATAAGCTGTGCAATATAGAAGGACTTTCTTACAATGGACACATGTTGCTGAAAAGTTATGTCACTGTTCATATAAGTTTCTAAATCCCGAACAACTGGGTCAACTCTTATAGGTATATTGCCAATGTGGTAGGTCCTAGGGCAGACGACTTCCCAAAGGATACAACAATGCATCTTTTGGCATTTAGTTTCAGTCCAGGATTTTGGTATGAGTTATTTATTTGAGACAAACCTTCCTGCAGGATGCCTAAGTCTTTTGGGGATTCAGAGACTGCTCCTAGCTTGCAGTTATCTGCAAACTTAGCCAGAGCCCTGCCTTATTGTTTACTGCAAGTTTTGGCACATAATGTTATTTTGGGAAAATATCTGAGAATTCATGCTAGTGGTATACAGCAGGAACTCTGAAGTCTTACCAAAGGCAAAATTTTGTGCAAACAATGTTGAACTTTAGTAAAGTTTGGAGAAAACATTCATTAACTTAAAAGCACACATAACTGACAGTAATATTTTGGGACAGATTTACAAGATTGTCACTTTGTGGATTTATATCATAACATCTGATGCACTATTACGCAATTCTGTTTTAAAAGGTAATTTTTCATTTGCTTTGTAATATGTTTCTTGTCTTGGGATCACCTTTTGTGGTAGAAATATGCAAGGACAATGCAGCCATTCACTAGGTGAGGCTCCATAAATGATATTCTGCACATTTTGTGCAAATATTTAATAAAGTTAAGACTAAAATATCTATTAGGTTAAATCTAAATGCATACTTTTAGTAGTTAATGTTCAGAGGACAAGTTTTAAGAATAATCATATCAGTAGCATGAAATTGTACAACTCCAACCAATAAAGCAGTGTACAACCTATATGCAACATTAGATCTGCGGTGGTGGCTCTGCGGTAGCGTTATCGCCTCACAGTAAAATGCTGTCCGGTTCGATTCACAGCTAGAGCTTCTTCTGCGTGGAGACATGCATGAATGGGTGTACCTTCGTTGAAGGTTGTGCGTCAGGGCTGGTAACTCTGCACGTAAAAATCAACTACCAATCATTAGCGGACCGGAGTTCCGTTGTGGCGACCCCTAACCGGGAAAAGCCGAAAGACACAAACAAACAAACAAACAATCTATATGCAACATTGCATTTCCTTTCCAGAATTATAGTATGGTACAAGAAAGTTGAACTTCAGGAAAGTTATAATTTCATGTTCACAAGATATAATTATAGCTTCAATATTTAGTAATATTTTGAGATAAAACTTTAGGGGACTATTTGTCTTAGTGTATATCAGGAAGTCTGAAGTGTCATTGCATAATTACAACTTCAAAGGTAAATTCAATTATTGTGTGGAATGACATTTCCTAGCAAAATTACAGTGGCGGTGGCATCCTTTTTAACTCATTCCCTCCAATGGAGCTCTGTAAGTTTGCACTGTAACTTCCAATAGGCAGAGCCTGAGTCTTTACAGAATCAAATTATCCTCACATTTCAAACAAATGCTAATATCTCTGAAACCACAGGGTTTAGTAATAAAAGTAATAAGTGTAAATGGCAAACTATTGTTATAGTGGTGGCATTTTTTAGGTTCTAGACCTTAAACTGGATTTTATAAGTCACAGTATAAGTCCGAGTCACAGGATAAGTCACAGTAAACACAGTAACTTTGACGTTTATAATATGTTGAAAACAACTTATTATATCTCCGCAACCACTCAAGTTACACACATACTGTCAGCAACATTTTTTTTCATCCAGCTGAGAGTAAACAGTAAACCCCCGATACAGAGTTTGATAAAACACACATCTGGTACATGCAGTGGAGTTTCTTAGCTAGACTCTTGACATGCCATCAAAATATATACACTCTTCAGCTCAACAATAGTTTACCTACATACATTCTTGGCTCATCATCAGAGCTAGAAAAATTTCCCTAAGGTCACTATATTTACACTACTTCTAAGAGTGAAAAGTGGAAGTTTTCTCAAAACATAGACACTGACAGCCATTAAAATACCATAGTCTACTAAAACAACCCCCTAAACCCAAATCTCCACTAATAAGAAAAGTAAAATAAAAGAAACTGAAACATGGTCATAAAAAAGTTATGTGACATGCACACAAAAGCTACATGCATCCCACCCAATAATAATACTGTCAACCTAAATCAACATCAGTGATATTATTTTTCTTAAGTGAATGAAACACTTAAAATATATGAATAAAAACTTACAGACAACGCAAACCACAACTAGCCAACTGGAAAGTGGTATTGCCAGCAAAACAGACCTGATTCTGCCAGTCTAAGTTAACTAAAATATGTTAACCAAACTAACATTCAGGACAATAAAGCCAAACCCACTAGTTTTACATATTTAGGAATCAAAGTATGTTGTGGGTATGGTGACATGTTAAAAATCAGGACCAGTAAATCTTGGGAGTCCCTGCATGTACTATATACTTTTTGTGTAAATTAAATAATAAAACAGACCGCCACTTCTTACCCAGGGAAGTTTCAGTTTCCCTTCTTTTTCCAACTCCCAGCAATAAGGTTCAATGTAGTTCTCATTCTACCAGCTTTTGCCCAAAAGTCTCCCAACATCTTACAACTGATGGAGTGTGGAAGGAGATGCTTATGCTACCTTTGGAAACAGATATATATTTTTTTCTGGTGTCATGCATTGTATGGTAACCTTGGATGAAGTCTAAAGTTATCTAGGTGCACAATGAAAGGGAAGGCATAGTTTTGGAACACAAGATTGCTGCTACACTTGCACACACAGATGGAAAAAGATTTCTACAAAAACCTGACCATCTCTCTCATACAAAGTATTCTGACAGATTTGGTTTTCTCAATAGGAAGGTGAATATTCTACAGTCATGCAGTATGACACCCCTTTTGGTGATCTAGATTATCTTCCTTCAATCTGGTAACCCTTTAACTTTATGAAAGAATATTTTAGACAATAATGGTGTGCAGCATCAAATCTACTCACTGACAAATGGTGCCAAGCCATTTTGACATGAGTTATGTTCTTACCCAAGAAATACAAAGAAACAAGTGTGCAACAATTGGGGTGGCACAATGGCACAGCATGTAGCATTTCCACCTCATAGCAAGAGGTTCTCAGGTTTAATTCGTAGCTGGGGTGCCTTCTGTGCAAAGTCAGAGTGTCATCTCCATACTCCTATGGGTTTTCTGTAAGTGCTCTTGTTTCTTCCCACATTCTAAATACATGCACTAGGTGGATTAGACACACTGAATTGTCCATAGGTGTGTGTGTGTGTGTGTGTGTGTGTGTGTGTGTGTGTGTGTGTGTGTGTGTGTGTGTGTGTGTGTGTGTGTGTGTGTGTGCACGCTCACATGTGTACATGGCATGGAAGAACTATCACTGCAGGGCTAGCCATCCAGTGATGTTAACACTGACTGTAGATTATTGTCATTGTTAATGTGACACCCTGACCCCATATGCAGAAATTTAAAAAGGGGTTATGGATGGATGGATAAATGAAGCATGTAACAATGCATTATCCTGTGGTCCTTCAATTTCTGGGTCAAGATCATTTCACTAACTTCTGCTTCCAAAGTATCGAGTCACTAACTACTCCAAGCTTCAAATTTAAACGAGCTGTTATCTGATATAATGCCCAGAATGCCATGGAAGAAGAAAAGGATGGCTTTAAACTGAAGAATAACTCCTTTGCCATGCTGTGCCTTTTTTGTACTGTACTGCTAAACTAATATTGTAAATGTTTTACAGATACTGGATAGTACAATTCTACTATTATTTCTCCAAGATCCTTTTGCTTCTAACAACATAATAATAGTGAGTTTTGCTAATCTAGTTAGGTACTTGATAGTATTGTTGTCCTAAACTATTACTGAATACCAATACTGTGATGCAAACTGTGTGAATGCACAGTTCTTCAGACAGATAATCACATTTTAATTTTTTTTTTCTGGAAGCTTGCACCCCATTCATTGTGAGGCCTTCTTCACTCCCACTTAATTCGCCTCCAGAGTCCCAAAATCTCAGAGAAAGTGATGCAGCGACTTCACTGAATCAGTAGCTTATGTAGTTAATTGCACTCAGTAAGGAATTGCAGCAGTCCATTATGAATAATTGAATGTCATTTAATCAACATGTGATTCAACCCCAAAATATCTAAAACCTGGCAAGGTCCCAAGTGAAAGCAACAGCAGTCCCAGGGTTAGAAAACACATATTTCTTCATAGAGGCAACCACTCCTGTACCCCTGACGTACACACACACACATGTATATATATATATATATATATATATATATATATATATATATATATATATATATATATATATATATATATATATATATATATATATTCGACAGTTCATATGGTCCAAACTCATTTGGTGGACGGCTCATTTGGTTGACAACCAGTATTCAAGGCACTTAACAGGGAATTGCCCCCTCGCCAAAGTTGTGCGACCCTGGAGTTGATATATATATATATATATATATATATATATATATATATATATATATAGTTGGGGGGGGTTTAAAACATGAAAATACAACAAAAACTAACTCCCCCTAACTGTATATATCAACTCCAGGGTCACACAACTTTGGGGAGGGGGGCAATTCCCTGTTAAGTGCCTTGTATACTAGTTGTCAACCAAATGAGCCATCGACCAAATGAGTTACAACCATATGAACTGTCGACCATATCAAGTAGACCCACCTGATAACACCGACACTCCAAAACGCCGACAATGAAATAACTGACACCACAAAACCGAAAGTTCAGAATCACAAAACTTCACATGGCCGACAAACCACAATCCCGACAATCAGCAAAACACAGACCTTATCTGAAAAACACACACACAACACAAGCACACGAAAAACCTTACAAACATACACTAGACCTTACATGCACAACTATTTATGCACTAACCTTAACCCAAACCCTAACCCTAAGGTCCATCACTATCGCACACTTACCTTACCCGCACCCTAACCCTAACTCACTTAATCTGCCCCTAACCCTAAAGTCCATCACTATCACACACTTACCTTACCCGCACCCTAACCCTAACTCACTTAATCCACCCCTAACCCTAACGTCCGTCACTATTGCACACTTACCTTACCCACACCCTAACCCTAACTCACTTAATCCGCCCCTAACCCTAATGTCCATCACTATCACACACTTACCTGACCCACACCCTAACGTCCCTCACTATCACACACTTACCTTACCCACACCCTGACCCTAACGTCCGTCCCTATCGCACACTTACCTTATCATATCAGTGTTCTCAGCATCGGGCTTTTCAACTGTTGGTCTTCTCCGTTGTCGATCTTCCGGTGTCGGTTATCTCGTTGTCGGTGTTTTCCGCTTTTGGCTTAATCAGGTAGACCCATATACACACACACACACACACACACACACACACACACATATATATTGTATACACACACACTCACACACACACACACACACACACACATATATATATATATATATATATATATATATATATATATATATATATATATATATATACTAAGAGTCTAGCCATCATGACAGTACTCCAGTAATCCTTTACGTTCAACATTCTGAGCAGGCCTCCCACATTGCATACTATCCCTCTTTAAATTAATTTTATATAAGATTCAACTTAAATTATATAATGTTATATCTCCATAATTTGTATTATTAACTTACTATCTCAAAATGCTTCTTGATTACATATCAAGGTATATTCATACTCTGAATATGTGTCCCAGGTGAGTATGAATCTAGCCTTGAGTAGCATCCTACCTTCACCAATGATGATGCTATAGTACCAGCAAAAACATTATTGGCTTTAATAATTGGCTTAGTTTCTGTTGTCGCAACAAGGGAATCCAACATCTATCAGTCTATGGAGACATGATTGACAAACCATAATGCTTTGCCAGAGGTGGTTTGCACTTGTCACTTCTTGGCTTCCAGAAACTGGCAGAAATTTTTTCTATCCCTATAGTGCCTTACAAAAATCACCCCTGACTACCTAAAGGTACTACTGTTCAATGGTAGGAGTTTAAATAAAAAAAACTGCACTCCCTGAAAGCACTCCTCATCCTGAAGAAGGCAGACATATGTGCAGTCACAGAAACATGGTTCAGAACCATAGCAAGCACCTCAGCTAGAAAAGGCTACAATGCCTTTCATGCATTTTGATCCCCCTTAGCTCAAACAAAAGGAGGAGGTGTCTCAGTGTTCATAAAGGACAAGTACACTGCTAGACTGGTCCAACCACATGACTTCCTTGAAATGCTCCATGCCCAACTAAGCATAGGTGGGACTCCTTACCATATCCTTGCTAGCTACAGATCACCTAACGTGAGTCTGGAAAACCACACTTTTTACCTATACCTACTGGAATCTCTTAACAATCAGCCTAACACCATACTTATGGGTAACTTCAACTACCCTTCCATAAACTGGGAAACTTGTATGACCCATAATTCACTTGCTCAGAGGTTTTTGGACATTATCAATGCAAACAATCTGGAGCAACTAGTTAGCTCCCAACTGGAGGTACAAATATCCTAGACCTAGTACCCATGAACATGGGAGGCTGCTGCTCGCTCCTGTGCATTAACTCCTCCCTGGTAAGATCTAACAACAAAATGATCTCATTTAGTATTAAAACTAATCTGTAACCCCCTCAACAAACTCTGAACCTCTTAAGAACTTTGCTAAGGCCAGTTACCTGAAACTAAGTGACAGTTTTTTAAACTTCCATGCCCCTCCAAACCCAGATGACACTGGAACCTACTCTGATCTGTATACAAAAGCACTATAGAGCCACATTCATAGCTGCATAGATCAGGCAGTACCAGTCTGAGTCAAACCTATGATTACTAGCAAGAATAAACCACCTTGGTGGACTTCTAGCATAAATAGGCTATTCAACAAAAGGAAAAAAAAAAGCCTCTCCAAAGCCAGAAAGGAACAGACAAAACAGTGCAAAAAGGCACTCACCAATCTAAACAAACAAATTAGAGGGCTGATCAAATCTACCAAAGCCAACTATGAGGCAAAGGTAGCCTCCCAGGTGAAAAATAACCATAAGGCTTTTTTAATTATGTTCGTAACTTCAGGGGAAGTACTCAGCAATGTGCCGAGTTAATCATGAATGGCAATACATACACCCAGCCTGAAACTATAGCAAACCTGCTTGTCGACAAGTTCAGTTCAAACTTATACCCCTCCATCACCTCCTACCACACCCAGTGATCCCCCTACCAGTCATTTTGAGGGAATAGCTCCTTTTCTGTGCTTGCTAAAGCCAGTTACATGCCCTACATGGTTCCCAACAACATTCCAGGTACTTCTTAAATAGCTTGAAACAGAATCTATCAGGTCCACTAGAAGCCATCTTTAACCACAGCCTCTGGACAGACTTCATCCCATAGCAATGGAGGGCTACAACAGTCTTCCCACTGCACAAGGGGGGCCCATCAACTGGTCCAGGGAACTACAGACCCATACGCTTAACCAGTCTTATGTGGAAAGTCATGGAGAGAATTATCATAGACCTGATCAGTAATGACATAGGAACTCTCCAAAATGTAGACCAGACTCAATTTGGCTTTGTCAAAGGGAATTCTTGCCTGCTGAATCTGGTGAACAACTTCGAGAAAGTCACTAGGGCCATAGATGAGGGTAAAACAGTACACACCACTTATCTAGACCTGGCCAAAGCTTTTTACACAATACCCTACTCAGGGATTATAGATAAACTTACTAAGTTTGACATAAACACCTATATCATCAGCTGATAGCCAACTGGTTCACTGACAGGACACATGTCTGGATAGATGAATCCACTTCTGATAAGAAACCTGTTACTAGTGATGTCCCACAGGGCTTAATTTTGGGACCCCTCCTGTTTGGTATATACTTCTCTGAAGTGAAGGTCAATGTTGGGGACCTCTGGCTCACCACATTTGCTGATGACAGTAAGCTGGGAGCAGTCATTTAATCCCCAGATGATGTTGACATCCTACTAAACTGGCCTAAAAATTATAAATGACTGGTGCCAAAACCATGGTCTGAGACTAAATGCTAAAAATGCATAATCATACTCCTCAGTCAGTCAGATATCCCTGCAAAATGTAATTCATATCACACCCATAAAAGTATACCTAGTGGTGAAGGGCCTAGGAACACAGATAGAGAGTAACCTAATCTTTGACCACCAGGTAGCTACAGTAGTGAGGAAATACTTCTGTGTGATTCAGCTTATAAGTAAAGGCATGGAATCAAGATCAAAGGAAGTCAGTGCCATTGTACTCGGCCCTCATAAGGCCCATAATTGAGTATAGTGCTCCCTTCTGCATGTACCTAACCAGGCTCTTACACCAGTTGGAGCAGCCCCAGAGGTTTTTCACTAAAAAAATGCAAAATGTAAGACACATGTCTTATTCAAACCAACTAAAGGCCCTATTCCTTTACTCCATCTCATTTTGTTTCTTGAGAGGGGATTTATGCCTGACTTACAAGGCATTCTCTGATCCAGCCCTGATAAAAATGTTACATAGTCGCAAGAAAAATTATACAAGGGTTACGCATTCTATGGACCTGAACCTTATTTGTGACTCTAACAGAACTTGCTGGGGAGACAGACTCATATTCCAAAGTCTGCCTCATCTATGGAATAAACATCCCATCTTCATAAAACAAAACCTGTCCCTCACTCTCTTCAAAAATAATTTGGATAAATGGATGAGGAACTGTAAATTCACTCCTGTGGTACCGCCCATGTCCCTTATGGACAGAGGCAGTATGTAAAATGACTCAGGGCTCCAACACCCAAAGAACCCCTACCCTGATACTACCCCATCCCATATCTGGGGAATTAATATATAAAATTCATATCCTGGGTATTGTTGGCTAGGCTTGTAAAAGCTCTTGTGCCATTAGCCTAGTAATCACCTGTGAACCTATGAATCTAGCATGTTACTTACAAATGCTGATACTAACTTTTTACTCTAATCCCAACAGTCTTTAAGTTGAAGGCTTCTTACTTTAATTTTGCTATATCTGATTTGTTTTAGAGCTTATTTTATCACTTAAACAGTGAATGTTTCCATTTTCAATAGATTATAGTATAGTATGTTCTCACTATTAGCTCCATATTACTGAAGCTATTTTTGTTTCTTAACTGAGTAATCCTGCTACATATCTCACACATTTGCTTTACAGCTTGACTCTCTGTGTTCTCTCCAGTACATCTTACTTAAAATGACTGCTTTCTTCTTACTTTCATTTGATGTTTCACTGTCATTAAGTTGCTTTAAGTATCCCAATTCATTTAGTGCACAATGTCTGTTTTGTCTAGTGAACTTTGTTGTTTTGATTGTTTTGGCTGATTACTTACTGTACAATATTTTTTGCTTTCTAGTAAGCAAGTACACCTCACTGCACTGAATATAATGTCTGATTTCTGAGCCAGATCTTGGCAGAAAAGGGTGCCTAGAAGAATTTACTTGCACTGTCACAAATGAATAAAACAGAAACGCTGGGACTATTTACCTTTCTGAAATGTTCAACAATAACTCAGCATAGCTCCCATAAGAGAGACAGGTGATGAAGAGGATTTGAGGCAGTCCATCTGTCAGGAAGATGTGAGAGGTAACTTACATATTAATAGAGCACTAGCACTCATCTTCAGCTGACACAAAGTAGGGGCAGAATGTGAAAATGTGGAACATAATACAAAAACATAGTGCATAATGGTAAATATACTTAAGAATGTAAAAATGTAAGGCATAATGTAAAGTGTGGACTAAAATGTAGACATATAGACCATAATCCAGAAACATGAGTGATGTGAAACAGTAATTACAGTAAGCATACACATACATAAGTTGTGTACAGTGATAATTCATTTTACAATATGATAAATGGGAAAAGTAAACAGAACATTTCGGAATGCAGATATTTCTTGACACACACAAACAAACATACATATACAGTCATGTATATATTTTATATATTTTATATATATATATATATATATATATATATATATATATATATATATATATATAGAGAGAGAGAGAGAGAGCAAGCTATATACACACATATATATATATAGAGAGAGAGAGAGAGAGAGAGCAAGCTATATACACACATATACAGTATATATTATATATTATATACACACTCATAAGTGGAGCTCTGGATTTTTGTATTAAAAAGGACCTTGAAACATAATTCTGTGTTGTAATGCCCATGCTGTTAGACATTATTACTTACATAGAAAATGGCATAGAAAGGTGAGCTTATAAATTTCTATAATCCCTGCTGGTACCAACAGTGTTGTGTGGGTTGTAATCAAACTGACCTGTAAGCTATACTTCTAGCTTCAGCTTAGATACTACAGTATTCTTGGCCACTATCAGTAAAGCAAAAAAAAAAAAAAACACACAGATCCTTCTGTGGTTTTAAATTGTCTGGTTAGTTCTTTTTTAATTCTTTCATTGTAAAAAGACTTCATCAGATAATAAAACTCTTGTAAATGCTGAACTTTTGATTGGATGCTTGGGTAAAAATCTTGGGATGATGATAATAATAATGCATAAAGCCTAATTAAAAAATAAAACAGTCAGTTCATGCTGTTTACAAAGCATAGTCCTTTGCTCCAATTAGGTTGATGTTAATACTAACTTGATTCTGACCATAAAAATACCATTGAATGTGGGTGATTATGCTTGTGTATAAATAACACCTTCGGTCTCTCCTGAGAAGAAGCTACTGGCCTAGTGGGACTAACCCGGTCAACAAAGGATAAATAAATAAATAAAATAAATAATGTACAGAGTGAGGCTAGAATACTGCAGAAGCATTTCCCAATAACTTCACAGGTTCTCTACTGAAAGCTGGAATTCACATGGTGAGACAGAGCGGATAGCTTGAGGGGATTCAGGGTTCCTGCATTTGCTGTTCTTTCTGCAATATGGTGACAGTCTCAGCTATCATCCCCACCAACAGAACCTCAAGAGGAGCAGAGTCTCATCACATCCAAGGGTTCTTATTCACTGTGCATTCACTTGTAACAGGGGACTGCATGGTCATTGAGCATGTGAATCAGCACACCATATAGTTAATGTGATGAATGGCCCTTGAAACTTCTGCATTTCCTGGAAACTCTGCAGATGCTAGTGATGGATGCTAAAGCTCAGTTATAGGTTCATAGGTTCATACTAGGCTATCTGCCCTAGGGCATTTATAAGCCTAGCCAGAGTGTGTTTGGCTTTCGCCACCCATTTTAAATTAATTTTGCTATGCCCTTTTTCGAGGTTAGTATACTGTGCCTCTGTCTAACAGTGACACAGAAGTGATACCCGGGGTAAACCTATGATATCCCATCCACTCATCAAGATTCCTCCTGAAGAGAGTCAATGAGGGACTCTGCCTAACCTGGCAGAGTGAAGGGAGCCTCTGGGTTATGAATCTGTCCCTCCAGCATGTCCTATTTATTTCAGTGCTGAGGTTCAAGTCTCTCGAACGCGTAGCTCGATGGGATTTGGATTTTCTGAGGTGCAGCATGTCCATTAATTCCGGGTTGGACATGGCTTTATACTTCAGGCACAGATCGCCTCTGAGCAGGTGGTATGCCACTGAGTAGAGCTGGAGTTTCTTTAACCGGGCAGCATATGTCATCTGTTTGAGCCCTTTGATCCTCTTGGTGAGGTACTTTTGGGTCTTTCCAGTTGCTGCAGGTATCTGGTAAGGTACATCCCAAAAGGGGCATTGTACACAATTATGGGCCTGATGAGGGATGAGTAAAGAGGCACAATGACCTCCCCTGATCTAGATGTGAATCCCTTCATGATTAGGTGGGCTATATAAAATGTTTTTCTAACCACTTTGGCCACGTGGTTGTCAAATGACAGATTGCTATCAACTTGGGTCCCCAGGTCCCTAATTACTTCTTTTGTACTTAATGGATTACCACCTATGTGGTCATTTGTGGGCACTTTGTTTTTATCAAAGGGGATGACTATACACTTTTCGGCATTTAGCTTGAGGCCATGGCTCTGGCACCAGTTGTCTGTTTCTATGAGGCCCTTTTGGGGGACGCTTGTGTCGGCTGGAGAGTCGATTATGGTGCCCAGTTTGCAGTCATCTGCGAACTTGGTCAGCCACAGTCCTTCCGTGTTGGCCTGTACCTCTGAGAAATATATACCGAACAAGATAGGTCCCAGGACTGAGCCTTGTGGGACGCTACTTGTAACTGGTTTGGAGTCTGACATGGCTCCAGCAATTCTAACCATGTGGGTTCCATCCTTGAACCAGTTTGCAACCCATCTAGTGACATAGGGGTTTATATTTAAGCTGGTGAGCTTATCTATAATGCCTGAGTGGGGTATTGTATCGAAGGCTTTTGCGAGGTCCTGGTAGGCTGTGTGGACCACCTTCCCCTCGTCAATGGCCTTGGTGACTGTTTCAAAGAAATCAACCAGGTTTAAGAGGCAGGATCTGCCCTTAACAAAGCCAAACTGGGTAGGATCCAGTGTCTGTAGGTCCCCAATATCTTTATTTATGAGGTCCATGATGATCCTTTCCATAGCTTTGCAGACCAAGCTAGTCAGGCTTATGGGGCAATAGTTTCCAGGATCCGTTGAGGCACCACCTTTGTGGAGAGGGACCACTGTTGCTGTACGCCACTCTTTGGGTACATATCCTGTAGTAAGGCTGAGATTGAACAGTAGTTTTATGTTTGGGTTTAGTTCTTCTTGGAGTTCATGTAGGATGCAGCCCGGGACACTGTCTGGTCCCATTGATGCTGTGTTTTTTGCTTTGGAGAGGGCAGCTCTTACCTGTGCATCTGAGAATTCACGGGGCCAGCACTCTCCTGGGATAGATATTTGCCCTTTTGGTGGGGAGGGGGGAGAAGTTTGCGCTGAACCTGTCAGCTAGGATGTTGGCAATGTCTGTGGGTTTGATGTATTTTTTGTCATTTTGGACTAATACTGAGCATATCTGGGAATTCCCACCCAGGTTCCTAACATAACTAAAGAAAGCCTTGTGATTATCCTTAGTGTCTTGTGCAATTTTTCTCTCGAAGCTGGCCTTAGACGATTTTATGAGTGCCCGTAGTTTTGTGCTAATACTGATCAGAGATGCCTTCCCTTTTTGGGATTTTGCTCTATCATGTAGTAGCTTCCTCCTTCTATTGTATAGTTTGTTTATGGCTGGGGTCCACCAGACAGGACGTCTGCCTTTGGAGGATTGGGTCTTGGTTTTATTTGGGATTGCATGATCCATGCATTCCTGAAGGTGTTCATAGAATGCGTTTATAAAGGATTCTGCGGTCTGGGCTGTATTTTCCACAGGCCCGGGGGCTTTGAAGGATTCCACCTCGGTTTTGAGGAGTGTGAAATTTGCCTTAGAGAAGTTTTTCACTGTGGTTTTCAGGGCAGGGGGTGGAGTCGGGGTGTGAATATCCAGTGAGATTAGTTTATGGTCTGATTTTACCAGTGAGGGATACACTTCTGGTCTGGAGCATAGAGTCCCCATGTTGGTGATGATCAGGTCCAGTATGTTTTCCCCTCTTGTGGGAGTGGTAACAAGTTGTTCCATAGCATTTGAGTTTATAAATTCTAGGAACCTTTGGGCTAGGGTGTTGGAGCTAGAGTAATGCTCCCAGTCTATGTTTGGGTAGTTGAAGTCACCCAATATAATGGTGTTTGGAGAGACCTTCATATTTTCCAGTGTTCTCAGGAAGGCCGACTGGGGTTCCTGGGTTTGGGAGGGTGGTCTGTAGCAGGCTATAAACTGGAAGGCAGTTTTACCCACTGTTAGTTGCACATGGATAGTCTCTGATGCTTCGTGCTGTGCCACCAACCTGGAGGTGTGGGTATCTTTGACGAATATTAATACTCCCCTCCTTTTGTGGTTCGGTCCAAGTTTTGGCGGGAAAAGCATGGTATGAGGTATAACCTGGTAGTGCTGGGGTGCTCTCGGGAGCCTTGAACCAGGTTTCTGTTACTGCACAGATATCGATGTTCTCCATGCTAAGGAGAGTTTCAAGTGCGTGCATCTTGAGGTTTAGACTTCTGGCGTTGAGTAGCATTACTCTTAGTTTCTTATCCCTTGTGATACCTATGGAGGTGGGTTTGTCTTTTGAGCCTTGCCTAAAAAAGGCACTATGGGGGTAGCAAGAGCCTTTGCCAATCTCTGAAAGCCCAGGGGTGACAGGTGCAAGCTGTCCCTAGCGAAGCATCGTGGCTTGTCGAGCATGTCATCCCAGGCTGACAGGCATTGGATCCCCTTTGAATGACACCAATATTTAAGCCAATTGTTGAAATTGATCATCTTGTCTTCATATTGTGGCATCATTCTTGGTGAGGGTAAGATGTTACTCAAGGTCAGGGTCATACCGGCCTGGGCTACATGCTCAGAGAGCTCCTCTATGTCTCTTTTCATGTAGTCCAGGGAGGTACGTCTCAGGTCATTCACACCAGCATGGACAATGACTGAGTCATATTTGTACTTGCCTTGGAGTGACCTGAGTGCTTGTGTTATGTGGCGGATCCTAGCGCCCGACAGGCAGCTCACCGTGACCTTCTCCTTGTTCAGCCTGGTGAGCGGGACGTCAGTGTGCCTGACGATAGAGTCACCTATTACAAGTGTATCAGGTGTGTTGTTTAGCCTTAAGGGCTGTGACTGTTTGGCACACTGGCTTTATGAGCTATGTGTTGCACGTGTTTTGTTTTGGGGTAGCGGTTGCTTGGGTGTCTGCTTTGGAGGTCTCTGCTGCTTAGGCAGATTTTTATTTAGAGCCTCCGAGTATGTTTTTGTGTGTTTATGTGTTTGGTTTGCTGTCGTGGTAGGTCTATGTGAGACTGGAATTGTAGTGAGTGTGGTTTCCTTCTCCTCCTGACTGGTTTCGCCAGTACTGAGTTGAGAGAGCTTTGCCTCCAGTATGGCTATATGGTTGCATCTCTCACATGTGTTGGAATTTGTTGGGAGGAGGAGAGGGTTGTCTGTGTACATGAGGCAGTTGTAACATTGCCTCAAGATTCCCAGATTCACCAGCTGGACCGGAGAGGAGATTGACAACTGACCTTTGGACATGCTAGAATAGTATTGGGAATTCCTTTATAACTGAAAAAAAGGGCCAATGGGGAACACGGTACTCAAGGGGTGTTTGTGAGGGTGTAGTGCTTTTCATTTTTTAGTGCTGACTTATATAATTGCTTTAGTGAGCAAGTGCCAGGTATCTTAAATGCAATGTGTTACAGGTAACTTAAATGCAAAAATGACAAACAGTAACTTTCTTTCAAGTGAAACAAGGAAGTAAGTACAGTAAGCAATGCAGATATCACTAGGGATCCACAGAAGCACTGAAAAGCCGCGTTTTAGGTGGAATTAGCATTTCAGGGAAATAGCAAGCAAACAAACAACAAGCATACAAACAAAGCTAGATTCAGCAGGCCTGGATCTAGTCTATGCTACAGCAAACAAGGTGTACCAATTTCAGTAAGAAACAGTTCAAACAAACCAGAAAGAGAAAATCTTTATCACACCTGGAAACTATATATTTATGGTAAGGATGTTGTTAGGAATACAACAGAAATCTACAATTTGAGCAGTGATCTTGTCACCAAGAAGAAAATATTTGCAGGAATAAATCAGTGCTCTCAGATGTCCCTGAGCAGTTAGACAAATCATATACCCTCACCATTCACTTAGGCAGCATTGCTGAGTCTGCTTGATTCGTCTCTTTTAAGGCCTGAATAAAATGAGTATAGCCAAACTGCTTTCTGGGAGCAGTCACACTTCCCTTAAACTGAACTCAGAATTATTACCTGGATGTTTTTAAACTTTTAAGAAAAATGTTGGCCCAAGTGCAGCCTAAAAGGGAAACTGATTCAGTGATGGCACTTGCCTGGTTTGTTTGAATAGATTTTTGACCCCCCACCATCTAAAATGCTTAGAGAATGTATCAAGAAATTAACAAGAAGTTACTCTTTGCAAGAAATACATTCAGGAAACAGTGTTCTGCTACACTGTTTAACAATCTGGGCTCAGGATATATAAAATAGCCTTCAGCCACAGAGGCTATATATGTGCTAATCAAGGACATGCTTTCAAATCACAATGCTGAGCATTTAACAGCACACCCTCAGAAAAGTACATTATTAATTGTATTGTTTAACAGCATGTGTGCCTTTTTAATGAAAATTTCATTTCTGAATCATTTGTTTAGACTTTCGTAGACATGGTTCAGTGTACATTCTGAGATGTTAGACTGAGTAAGGTATTCATGCCTGGGGCAATTCCTACATCACTCTAGGTTTGTGCTTTCCAACAGGTCATGGAACTAAATACAGTATGTAAGCAATAATGCCTGACAGGGTGTGTGTTAATGTGTAATTAATGCCCCCCCCCCCGGGGTGTCATGAGGCCTGACGTGGCAGGCCCATTCTCTGTCTCTCATACACAGTCTCTTTCTGCCTTCACACACACATACATATACAGAGGCAGTCTCCTCTGGTTTCATACTTGCATTCACTCACACAAGCATAACTCTCAACTTCTTAGCACAAAAAATCTGGCCAAAGCCAAAAATAATGAGGGGACAAAGCCCTAAAAATATGGACTAATTTTAAATATTGCTCTTATAAACTTAGAAAGTTGCTAGAATAAAAGGTCTTGCATTACAGTGCATTTTCTGAAAGTTATAAAGCCTGAAACTCAAATGCTTGTCATTATTTAGTGAATTCACTCCTCACTGATTTTTAGTAAGAACAGACAAAAAATGTGAAGTAAAAATCTGGACATTCTGCAAAAATTTGGACAGTTGAGAGCTATGCATACAAGATCGCTCTCACTCTCCCTCAGTCTCACATGCACACACACTCAACTCTGCTTTTGTACACGCATTCACTCATACATACACACATACATTTTTATTCTGTTTATTTTTTTTTTTTTACACTCGCTAAACAACAAAAGCGCTGCTTGGTGAGTGTAAACTAATGGCAGCCATTAGTTTTTTTTCTGTCCGAGCTCCACTAGAGCTAGATATGCTGCCATGAAGTGGTGGACTCGTTTTACAGTTGGGCATCACTTGTACATTAGTACCCTGATGGAGAACATTTGTTCTCCAATCAGGGTGCTGCTATACAGTTTGCCTATTCTCTAAGGCTAAATACTTTTATTATTTTGTTGTATTTATCTGGTGGTAAAGCATTCTAACTGTTTGGAGACATTCTTTGGGAAGGGGGACAGCAGCCTTTTCTTGAGGGGAGGGTATAGCTGTTTTTATTGTTTTTTTTTTTGTATTATAGCAGAACATGTCCCAAATATACTGGCTTTAATGTAAATATAACTGAGAAGAAACAACCATTGTGTGCTTTTTAGTTTTGCATGTACTGGTAGTGGTCATCCATCAGATGAAAAATGTGCAGATATAAATAAAACTGACCACCTGTTTCTTTCTGCAGCATTTAGGAGGTTAAATATGGCATATTTCATAGTTTCCCCTTTGGAAGTTTGCCATTTAGCTTGATTTTAACTAGTTGTCCATGCAGCCTTGCACAGAATAGAATGCAATTTATTTTCCATGGCCCCCTTTACAGATGAATAGCTTACACCAGTTGGGCTACCAGTTCTAGCATGCTGAATCTTGGAATAGTTAGTTATTTAGCCTTCAAAATTCACCATGCATTTGGATGGATAGCTTTTCCTGCTTAAAGACTAAATTGTATGTATACAAGTAAGAAAAAGACAGACAATAATGTAAATATGGAGACTGTGCTTTTAAGGGAATGCTAACTAAGGCAGAGTGAAATAACCTCAGGATTATTATGGATTGGATTCAGTATAAGCCTATTGCCAGTGTCCTTCATCTTCATTGCTTTGTAGGTTAATTAAGATATGAAGATCAAAAAGTTAAATTCAGAACAAGCACATTATAGATAGCCCTGTAAATTATATTTGATTTATTTTTCTCTGAGATTATATGCCTGAATGATGTAACATTTCCATTATTTGTGTAATGTGGTCTGAGTTGTATTTTCCAAGAAATGACCCCATTCTTTTCTTTGGGCCATGCTAATGTAGTGGCACAGACTACAAACACAGTTGTTCCATGCAGTATCAGTACTTTTTAGATGTGGTTACTGTGCCTTTCTTTTTCTGACCACAAAATTATTAAATTGCTTCTTTAGCTGAAAAGAAAATTTCTGTAAATAATATTTTTTTAGGCTTAGTCAAATTCTTATATTCTTCTTATATTCCATCTTCAAGTTTAGATGCCTTCACTATTAGCCATTTTCTGAGGAAGTAATGCAACCTAATAGAATTTTAGTGAGCAAAATAAAATATTTATAATTACAATACCTATATTTCACATGTCAACGTGATCAATTTTTCCTGCCACTTAATTATTAAAAAAAAATTAGCATCATTTGTCATTTCTTTCTAGCTTTTCATATTCATTCCAAGTAAATCTTAAATTCATTACAGCAAAATACCATCTGCTACACTTTTTACAGTATCCAAGCTGCAATCAGTGCTTCTGTTTTTTTTTTTCACATCTGCTTTAGCTTTGAATGAACTTCTCAACATTGTGCATATCTGTACACCCCACATGCACTTCTGATAAATCATCACTTTTTCTTTAAGATGTCCACAATGTACATCCTACTTTTTCCTTGTACCCACTTCTTATTTAAACTGCTTTACATCCATTCAGCTTTCTCAGTGTTTTCTTTAATTCAGTTTTGAGAGAATTTTCCCCTCGTTTCATTTTCTAAATTTCTTGATGTTTAGACAAAATCTAAGGCATTTACATTGGAACTAATTATAAATTGATCTGATCTGTTTTTCAACAGATTTTTTATCCATATATTTTCTCAATCTAGAGAAAAATGTTCTCATGTCCTTTCCAACAGATTCTCAGCCAAATATTTTCTTTTCAGGTAAATTGATTCCTATTTTGGGTTCTTTCTCTTCAGGTAGCATTATTCCTGTTTCAGGTGTTATACAGACAGACAATTCTTTAGTGCAAACTATTTTATACTGCACTCCAGCTCTCCATTATCCCTGCTACTGGCATACTTTGAAGCTACATATTTAGGAAATGATTAGTCAGTGGTTTGATTCCCCGTTCTGAGAATGTTTCATTTGACAAACTAACAGTGTCATCCTGTATGATCAGTACATTTTCAAAACTTACATATTAACAAACAAACTTTCAAAATTAATCTTCCTTCACAACTTTTCTGTGGCTTCTCTCCTCTGGGGTCCAACACACCATCATTAAGACTCCCCTTTTTGGTCTTGCAGACAGCATTCCCTCTCCCAGTAAAATGTACTTTCCATGTGTGTGTGTGTGTGTGTGTGTGTGTGTGTGTGTGTGTGTGTGTGTATGTGCGCATGTATGTGTGTGTGTGGGAGGGGGGTGCACGCACAAGTGTACGTGTGTGCTTGCATTCTAAAATGCTAGCTGGCTATAGCCATAGGTTCAGTCAGTTATGTGCCACTCTTGGTCACCTGACCTGTTCTGCACTTTGAGATTTGTGGATGGAAAGGAGTACATATATACAAGTACTTCTGGAGTCTTAGAAGAAATGCAAATGCCTTCCATAATGTCTTGTCACATCCTTTTATTTAATTGTGCTGCTGAAGTGTTAAACATCTTGCCAACCTTTAAATATTAAGCCTTGACATTTCAGTTTACACTAACTGCAGTGTGGAGAGAAAGGTGTATTCCAGATGACTGGAGAATAAGCATACTCGTGCCAGTGTGCAAGAACAAAGGGGACATCCACAACTGTGGACAGTACAGAGGCATCAAACTCCTACCACATTGCATGAAAGTTCTGGAGAGGGTGATTGATAAACGGATACACAGAATAGTAGAATGTAAGATGGGAGATGAACAGTTCGGATTCAGATCAGGATGCAGCACAATTGACCTGATGTTTGCATTGAGACAGATACTTGAGAAGAAACTAGAGAAGAGGAGAGAGTCAAACTGGGCTTTCCTAGACTTGGAGAAAGCATATGACAAGGTCCCAAGAAAGCTGATCTGGGCAGTACTGCAGTGGTTTGAAGTCCCAGAAACATTGGTAGAATTAGTACAGGCTATGTACAAGGACCCGGTGACTCAAGTACAAACAGTGTTTTCCCTCACTGAGGGGTTCCCAGTGGGAGTGGGTGCACACCAGGGTTCAGCTCTGAGCCCACTGCTGTTCATACTGGTAATGGACTACATCAGCAAACAGGTTGGAGGGGTCAGAGCAACAAAGCTGCTGTATGCAGACGATGTGGCAGTACAGGCAGCCTCTGATCTAGAACTTCAGCAAAGGATAGGAGAATGGAATGCAAATCTGAAGGCACATGGGATGAAACTAAGCACAGATAAGACAGTGGTAATGGCAGCAGATTGGGGAAATCAGAAGAAGCTGAGAATAGAGATAGATGGGAAGATAGTGGAACAGGTAAACAGCTTCAAGTATCTGGGAGGGGTGGTTGAGGAGAAGGGTAGTCTGAATGAAGAGGTCAAAGCTAGAATCAGAGTGGCTGCAGCCAACAGGCATCAGGTGTAGTATATGACAGAAGAATGCCAAAGAAGCTGAAAAGTAAGGTGTACAAGACAGTGGTGCGACCAGTACTACTGTATGGTACAGAAACCTGGGCAGTAAAGGTAGAACAGTTGAAGCAGCTAGAGGTGATGGAAATGAAGTGCCTGAGAAAGGTGGTAGGATGCACACTGCAGGACAGGCAAAGAAATGAGGACATAAGAGCAGAAGCCAAAGTAACTCCAATTGCAGAAAAGATCAAAGAAAACAGATTACGATGGTATGGGCACATGTGTTGAAAAGCAGAAGACAGTCTGGTGAGGAAGATTTGGGACAGACAGGAAGAAGGTAAGAGGAAGCGAGGGTGTCCAGCAAAGAGGTGGATGGATTGTGTGAAAGAATATCTGCGACAATCAGGCATGAGTTGAAGTGTGTTATGAGTGTTGAAGAAGGCAGGAGGGTGGCACTGAATCGAGAGAGTTGGCGACAGTTAATGCGATACCCCGACCCCATGTAAATGGGGAAAAGGGGATGATGATGATGATGATGATTTCAGTTTACACATCTGTGATACCTGTTCTGCTATTACATATAAGGAACTTTTTTACATAATTTCTAGGTGTTAATGTTGCATGAAAAGATCAAACATCATTCATATGTATTAGGTGAAAATAAGGTTACAGTATTCTTTAGTGTATGCTCTAAATCATATACCTAGAGGCTTTATGCCTGACATGTCTTTAAGGATCCTTAAGAGTATGTTGTAAGTCATACATCTGCAGGCCATACATGTAAAGTGCCTGTGAACACAAACATAAGGTTTATGTTGCTCCAGTTTGATCTGAGGATTGAGGTTATATGATGTTTGCTTTGAATCATTCCACCCCAATAAACACATTTTGCTATAAAGCTTCATCACACACTTGCTTTTAACTTCCAAATGGTTAGTGTATGCCATGGGCTATACACAGTGTGCTTTGCAGCCACCTGTTATTTAATGTGAAAGGTGATTGTATCACCGGATTTGTATTCCTGGTAGGGGGTACAAGACATGACTTTTTGCTAAAACAGACATTTTGAGTGCATTTCCAAAATGTAAAGAAGTTTACTTAAAATGCATCAAGGACTTTGTTAGATTTCGTCTCTCCACACCATCTAAGAATATGTGCATTCATGTTTAAAAATCTGTACAGTACATATTATGTTACATTATATAATGGTAATGGCAAAAAAACTACCTTTCCATTGTCCCTTTCAAGTACTTCACTTTTCCTGGGCACTGTGGAAATACCTGTAGTCTTAAAATTTGTGATTAATGCTGTTAAGACATTCTATTTTTTTCCACTATTATTTCTAGGGGGAAAAACACTTTCTGATGGCTGACTGCAGGTTGAGCCTTCAAAGCGCTGTCATATTTTCCCATTCTGTCTATCTTTAAACATGCCTTCATAATGCCTTGTCATAACCTTATTGATCTCCATCATATTATGCCCCTCTTTCCTTCCTTTCTTCAAGGATGAAATGTTTATTCCTTCTTTGTCCAATTAAACTGCTAATTCCCCAGTTTTCTTACTACTTTGATGACTTTCCTCTGGCTCATCTCCACTAGTCTAATACTCTTTCCCCTAAATAGGTGCCAAAACTTTACACAACACTCTGGATGTAGTATGATGAGAACTCTGTAATATATAGAATGCTAAAACCATCTCTATACTCATTGTGTGTATTCCTTTGGAACACACCATAACATTTTGTTGGCTTTCCTAATTTTTTTTCCTGAAATCCCCTTCCTCCACTGTACTGCTTGACATGACACACTCAAGATGATATTTCCCTTTGGAATTTTTGAATCACTGATAAGGCTCTTTTCCCCTGTCTGCAGTGAATCTTAATTACCAATGTTAAGTTGTCAATCTCGCCTTCATTCTTGCTGGATGGGTTCGGAGCCGATCCTCGGCTCCGACTCGGCCACTCTAAAAGCTCGAGAGCTAGTTCCACCAGCTCGAGGCTCCCCTATATCCCACAATGCTAGGCGGTAACTCCTCAGATCTCGTTTGCCACTACAGCGATCGAGGTGTGTTCCTACCGGCTCAGGTTAGTTTTTTGGTAAAGAACTAGTTTCTTAGCCTTTTCTCCCCTTAAAGTTATTTTTTCTTATAAATAGTTAGCGTTAAATTAGTTTATCCCATTCCCGTTAACTTTCCACCCCCTTTTTTTCCACAAAATCTTAGAAAATTTCCCTCGGGCCCTAGGCCCAGTCCCTCCCTTCCTAGTGAGTGACTGTGTTTTATAGGGAATTTTATTACTATTACTATAATTTGTTTAAATTAGTGTTAATTTAACCCTAAGTGTAATCGGTGTGTGTGTGTGTGTGCTTGTGTGTTACACTTTCCCTTAGATATGTCCAAGGAATCAAAGGTCTCAGGCTTTAAGAAGTGTGACTCGTGCTGTCAGAAGATGTCTCTGACAGACGGTCACACTTCTTGTGTGTACTGCCTGGGACCTTTGCACCTGCAGGACTCATGTGCTGTTTGCCATGGCTTCAGCCCTAGAGTCCTGCAGGAGCGAAAAAATAAACTTATTTTAAGGGGCTTACTTAAGCCTGAGGGTCCCTCGACTCAGTCATCGGGAAACCCTCAAGCCTTCTAGACCTTCGGCTCCAGCCTCTGAGCCGCCTTCTGGAGGCCCTAAAGCTATTGAACATCGGCTCCGCCGGAGCCTATAAAACTCGAATGCAAGCCCCTACGGTGTCCTCGGCTCCGGCCGGAGCCGAGGAAGACATTACTCTGTCGGCTCCGATTTTATTATCGGAACCGACATCCAAAAAGAGGTCCCGATCTCCATCTATCGGCTCCGTTCATTCGGCTCCAGCATCACCCTTGCTGTCTGAACGGAGCCATAGATCCCACTCTTCTAGGTCTTCCAGGTTATCGGACCATGACCTTCAGAGAGTAGTGAGTCGACTTCTTAAGTCCGAGGCATTAGCCCAGATGCTTCAAAGTCCGACTCAACAGTCGAGACCTATTCCTACCACTCAATCTATTCCTCCTCTGACTCTTTTGAGTTCGGAGCCGGGGCGGCTCGGACCCGATACTGGGGTGGCGTCGGAACCAATACCTTTGTCTTCGGTTCTGTCGTCGGCTCCAATGTCTTCTTTGGAAGAATCTCGGCGCCGGACTTCCCTCGTCTGCTCCAAGGGGGCGAGTGGCATCGGACCCTTGTCCGACCCCGCTCTCCCTCTCGGTGCTTCGGCGCTGGTGAGTTCGGCTCCGACATCGGCCTCAGAGCCATCACTGTCGGTGCTGGGGGAGGTTTTCAGTTTTTCGGAACGGAGACCTTCGGCTCTGCCTGACAGGGGTGTCTTTGAGGTCATGAGGAGCGTGTTAGAACCAGGTTCTACTCCCCAGTCGGTTCTTTCTGCCCCTCCCCCTATGGTGCCTCCGGTGATTTCGACTCACTCTCTCATCCCCGACCGTAGAGAGCCAGCTCCTCAAGTTTCCCCTGTGGGGATCTCCTCCTCTTCCGAGGCCTCTCCTGACCCTGCAGGAGAGCCCCCTAGGAAGAGGCAGTGTAAGAGGAAGCACATTGACTCCCCTGAGTCTGTCACCTCTGACACTGATTTAGAGGATTCTGAAGGTTCCCCTCGTTCCCCCTCTGAAGATGTCTCCTTTGCAGACATCCTTGAAATCTTAAAACAGAGGGGGAATTGGCCAGCCCTCAACCCTTCAGAGGATGAATCAGTGTACCTTGAGGCGTTTGGCTCTCGCCCTTCCACCTCCTGGGTGTCCCCTCCCTTTGACCCCTTATGCAAGTGGTGGCAAAGAAGGCTTGGGCGGCTCCTGACTCAGTGGAACCCACCCCCAGGAGACCATCTAAGTTCATCACGGCCCCCAAGGATAAAGAGTTTCTGACCAAAGGCATCTCTGTTGATGCTATGGTGGTGGCTGCAGCTACCAAGAAGGAGTTAGCTGGTCCTTCGGTGCCTGTTCATCCTCCTAACAAGGAGTCTAGGTCGATGGACAGGTATGGGAAGCGGATGTTCTCGTCAGCGACCTTTACTATGAGATCGCTGAATTACCTGTGTCATTTTACTCGACTTCAGAGGGATTTACTCAAGGAAGCGAGTGAAATGTTGAAGGACCCAACAGCTGTGGGTTTTCAGGACAGGCTGAACTCTCAGCTGGCTACCCTTAATTCTATAACAAACTCCTCCATGCGCCTCCTTTCATATGCGACTGATGGAGCAAGTAGAGCGGCAGGTACAGGTGTAGCCTTGCGTAGGCACGCCTGGATGCGGCTTTGTAATTTTGCGGACCCCTTTAAGGCGTCCTTCACTAATTCCCCCTTTGATGGATCATCCCTCTTTGGTCCTCAAGTGAAGGAAACCCTGACTAGGTGCGAGACTGATGGCAAAACTCTTTCTGCCGTCGGAGTCCGTTTTTCTACTCCTTCTAGACCTTACCCCAAAGGTCAGAAGGGGGGAAAGATGTGGTTCCATAAACAATCTCAAGGAGACTTGCCTGACGCACAGAGTCGATTCCCCTCTAGAGGCAGAGGGGGGAACAACAATGGTAGATGCCGTCCCAGAGGCAGAGGGGGCCCGCAGAATCAGGGCAGTCGAGAATCCTTTTCCGACAAGCCTTTTCAGCATCCCTGAGATGTTGCCCGACTGTCCACCTTCGGAGGCAGTCAGGGGAAGGTTGTCACTGTACCCAAAAGCCTGGCTATCTTTAACTCAAGACAAGTGGGTACAGTCTATCATTTCCGAAGGCTACAGAATCCCTTTCCTTTTCATTCCAAAGCTGTCCAAAAAATCCCTTCCAGATGTTCCACCCAGTCAAAGGGAGCAAGCAGCATTAGAAATTTCAAAGCTGCTCGCAAAAAGAGCTATTCAACCAGTGCCAGCATACCAAGTAGGATCCGGAACCTACTCCAAATTCTTTTTGGTTCCAAAGAAAACAGGGGACTGGAGACCCATTTTGGATCTCAGCAACTTGAACAAGTTTATCAAGAAAACAAAGTTCCGGATGGTCATGCTGCAGTCCATTCTTCCTCTTTTGGAAGGGGACAGCTGGATGTGCTCTATAGATCTCCAGGACGCGTACTATCACATCAAGATGAATCGACGCTCCAGGAGGTTTCTCCGCTTCAGGCTGAGAACCAGTCATTTTCAATTCAGAGCCCTGCCCTTTGGTCTCACTACAGCCCCCCGAGTGTTTACCAAATGCATGGCAGTGGTAGCCTCTCATCTGAGACGTCAAGGATTCCAGGTGTTTCCTTATTTAGACGACTGGCTCCTTACAGCCCCCACCAAGCATCTTTTACTCCTCGCCAGAGACTACACCTTTCGTACTTGTCAGGCATTAGGCATTTCAATAAACTACGAAAAGTCTGTCTTGTCGCCTTGTCATGTTATTACTTTCATAGGCGCAAATCTAGACACAGTCAAGATGTCAGCCAGACTCACAGAGCAGAGGTTAGCAGACATACACAAACAGGTCTTTCTTCTTTTGCAGAACAACAAAGTCAAAGCCAGACAGATCCTGAAAGTCTTGGGGATTATGGCGGCGGCCATCCCTCTCCTACCATTAGCTCGCTTCCACATGAGGATTTTGCAATGGATGCTCTTCACACAATGGTCTTACCAAAACCTTCCAATGTCCCATCCTATTCGGATAACTCAGTCGTGCAAGAGTCACCTCTCTTGGTGGATCACATCTCCTCAGCTCCTCCTAGGGAGACCTTTTGTACCTCCCCCTCCGGTTGCTACAGTGACAACGGACGCCTCCCTGATCGGGTGGGGGGGCATTTCTAGGGCAGGACAGTCCAGGGCATGTGGCAACCGTTCGAGTGCCACTTGCACATAAACGTCCTAGAGATGAGAGCAGTGCTTCTAGTGTTGCAAGCCCTACAAGACTCTCTTCCCAAGGGAACTATAGCAATAAAAACAGACAACATGTCTGTAGTGTGGTACATCAACAAACAAGGCGGAACCAGGTATTACCCCTATGTCGAGAGGCACTCAGACTATGGCAATGGGCGATTTCTTCTCAGCGATTTCTGTTAGCAACGCACATCCCCGGGCAGTCCAATGTGATTGCGGACAAATTGAGCAGAGCTATTCTCATGCCTCACGAGTGGTCTCTGAACAATTCAGTGTTGGAGAAAGTTTTTCGAAAGTGGGGCAGGCCTTGCTGCGACCTTTTCGCTACTCCCCAAAACAGCAAGTGCGACGATTTTTTCACCCTCTTTCCCCAACCAGGCCATCCCAGCAGAGACGCCCTAGTGCACGTTTGGCCCCGGGGACTTCTATATGCCTTTCCTCCCTTCCCACTGATATCCCAGCTGATACAGAAAGCCATCGCTCAGGAAGCTTCTATGATCCTCATTGCCTCTTACTGGCCTCGACAAATTTGGTTCCCCTTTCTCCACCGTTATCTGTTGGAACTACCTTGGCATCTGGACCCAGTTCCAGACCTCTTGACCCATCAGTCGGATCAGTTGCACCACTCCCTTCCCTCTCTGAACCTCACAGCTTGGTTCCTCCAATTCCGACCTTAGCCAGGCTTCCTTTGATATCTCACTCAGTTATAGATATCTTGATTGCCTCTCATAAATCTTCCACTCAGAAGATTTATCATAGCAAGTGGAAACGTTTTTCCTATTGGGCGCAGTCAAAGAATATAGATCCTTTCACTGCTTCTATTCAAACAGTTCTAGACTTTCTAGCCGAACTTTTCCATGCAGGTTCGTCCCCATCTACCATTAGAGTTCAATTGGCTGCAATTTCGAACTTTCATGTTGGAATCTCAGAGTCCTCTATCATGTCTCACAAACTCTGCAAGGCCTTTTTAAAGGGAGTCTTTCTACTCAAACCACCCATCAGAGATCCTCCTCCTCAATGGGATCTCAACTTGGTTCTGGCATCCTTAATTCTTCCCCCTTTTGAGCCTGCGGCTTCATGTTCTATAAAATTACTTTTGTGGAAGACACTCTTTTTAGTAGCTATCACCTCAGCTAGAAGAGTCTCTGAACTTCATGCTCTGTGTAGTCAACCCCCTTATCTAGTATTTCATAAAGACAGGGTGTCCTTGCGTACTAACCCGTCCTTTTTGCCCAAAGTAGCTTCATTGGCAAATTTGAATCAAACCATTGAGCTTCCTGCTTTCTTCCCAAATTATTCTAATAGGTCAGAACAAAAGTTACACTGTTTAGATATTCATCGCCAACTTAGGTACTATTTAGACAGGACCAAACAATTCAGGAAATCTGACCAACTGTTTGTTTCTTATGCAGAAGGTAGAATGGGCCTTCCAGTCTCTAAAGTCTCTCTCTCTCTAGATGGCTTACTTCATTGATTACCGTAGTGTATGAGACAAGACATCAACGGTTGCCATCCAAACCCAGGGCTCATTCAACTAGAGCTTTAGCCACTTCTGTAGCTTTCCAAGACAGGCTGCCTATTGATTCGATTTGTTCGGCGGCTACTTGGGCTTCTCCCCATACCTTCATTTCTCATTATAAGTTGGATTTGGCCTCTAGACACCGAGCCAACTTTGGTTCCACTGTACTCAAGAGTCTGTTCCGATAGGCCACCCGGGACAAGGTGCTAGGACGGTCCCATCCAGCAAGAATGAAGGCGAGATTGACAACTTAACATTTAGAAGTTATGTACCTACCATAACGTTCCATGTTAGTTGTCTTCTTCTCGCCTTCTTTCTTGCGTCCCACCCTCCTTCCCCCTAGCCAGAACAGACCTAGAAGAGTTTTGTTCTTTGTTCCTTATGGAATTTTATTGCTGGCCTTAGCTTTCAAATGAGATCTGAGGAGTTACCGCCTAGCATTGTGGGATATAGGGGAGCCTCGAGCCGGTGGAACTAGCTCTCGAGATTTTAGAGTGGCCGAGTCGGAGCCGAGGATCGGCTCCGAACCCATCCAGCAAGAAAGAAGGTGAGAAGAAGACAACTAACATGGAACGTTATGGTAGGTACATAACTTCTAATTTTTGCCTTCCCCGTGTGCCATTCTTGCTAAATCTGTCTCTGCTAGCTTCTTACCTACATCATCCACCATTTCTCCTATTATGGTATCATTCAAAAAAAGGGAAAAATGTCTGATTTTCTACTGATTCTGTTTTCACTACCCCATGGAATCTTTTCTTGGTATCCCTTTTAATATCTTTGATTAAGATTATAAAAGTCTTTGAGTATACAGCCAAACTCTGTGGGAGTATATCCAATATCTCTGTCTGCATCCACAGTGCCCTTTTTATTCCTCTTGTTTCCTTCGTGCAACTTAGCCATTCCTTCACCTATTTTCTTAACTTCCTCTTATACCCAGTTCCTTTAGGTTGCTGATTAGACATCTGTGTGACATTGAATCAAAGGCTTTGCTGAACTCTAGGTATATTGCACCTACAGGTTCCTTTTGTTAGGAACCAGTATAGATGGCAACAAACTTGAGTGGATTTTATTCATCAGGCTCACCTGTACTTTTTCATTTTTAGACAGTAACAGTGGTGAGGCTGATGGATCCATGGCTATTTTTACTCCCCTTTTGCTGTGGTTCCAGTATGGCTTCTCTCCATTCCTTTGGAATTGGGCAACTGTTAATCAATTGAAGAATTCCATTATTTTCAGGGATCTGCCAGTATCTCTTCCAAAATCCTTAAGGTGCTAGGAAGTATAAAAATCTAGGCCTTGTGCTGTGGCCCACCTGAATCTTGTACAGCTTCCCTAGAAATTATACAATTAGTTAAGGGTCAAGCACCTGGCCTCTTGTCTCCTTTCCCATTCTGCCTGATGATAGCCCTTTAGAAGTTTGATGCTTGGTAAGCACCGGGGCAAAAACAATACACAGCAAAAAAATATTAAACATATTTGGGATGTGCAAACACACTGTCTTCTGCACTGTAATGCCCTCAGAATACAGAAAGAGATTGACTTTATTTAATTGTTTGTTGACAACAATAACAGAAAAAAAAAACAGATTACACCCAAATGCAAAACATTACAAGTAGAGATGATATAGAATGTAGCTTGTAATTTCCAAAAGGGAAAATAACATACAAACATGCATAAAATTAAACATTCAGTATCACTGACATTAATAAAACACAATGTAGACCATGATATATAGAATTCAAAGAAAGACAATAACAAGCAAAGCAATATTTGCAAACAGCAGTACAATAGAGATGAGCCCCAGAATATAGAGTAGTGATGGTAACAAAAGTCTTTTTTTGCTCCCCACACCACACACCTTTCTCCCCCTTTCCTACTACTGTTCTTTATTTCCTAGGCCTACGGAGAAGAGGTTCTCAAGTTAATAATTAAACTTTATAACAAATTCATTATTCAAATACAGTATATCCATTACATCCAGTAACACATGCTAGAACCATCAATCAGTCAGTAATTCAGTCAGTGGACCAGTAAAATCTATAAATGAAGAAAGAAACTCAACTGCAGATCAGACCAAAGACAGTCAAAATGAACAATTGGCCAGAAAAAGTAAACATTCATAATGGTGTAATAAAGAAGCTAACCAGAAAGTACAAAACACATCCAATCACTGTGCAATCAAAAATTCCAGCAGACTCTATGATTTACAAGCCATTTTTTTCTCAGAGCAAGGTATTACCGTGAGCTTGTTGCACAAGTAAGCTGGCCACTATTCTGGCAGAAGACTGAAGCTTTCCATATGCTGAATATTTTATTTATTTATTTTACATTTGTTTACCGGGAATGTCTGACTGGACACGTCCTTTTTCAGCGGAGGCCTGGGGAGAAAAGCTCCACATTGAACATACAGAATAACAATATGCAGATGAGAAAACATATGTGTTCATGGCAGTACCTTATTCTTATTTTTTATTTCAAAAGAATAAGTGTACGCACTACCAGTAACACCAAATAAATTATATTCTGGTGGAGTATGCCTGAAATTGCAGGGATGCCATGTTTGAATCCTCACAAAGTACATCACCCACATTGACAAATGTGTCTCTGAAATTATGGCAACCTGCATCATTTGAACACCACACCATAATGTGGAGTTACTACATGTACCCCTTTACCTAGCAAGTGTTCAGAATGTTTACGGCTGTCACTAGGTGCCTCCAAGAAGATACATTCATTTTTTTTTTTTTTTTTTAATGAGACATATGCTTTCGTCAGCATCTGTAGGACTGACTGTGTATGTTCTAATGATATAAACTGTTATGTTGTCATTTATGTATATGTACTTGTTCTGTATCAGAGATTTTAGCCTTTATAAGTCTCATCTTGATATGGCCCTATCCCTGTATTCTGTCTCCTACTGGCTGTTGCCTGGTATACAAGGAATTGTTAGACTCCACTTTGATGGACCTCCTGCATATCAGCAAAATAAACAGCTCAAGAATTACCTGTTCTAAAGAGTTAAACCTTGCCTGTGATATAAGTAAAACCTGCTGGAGAGACAGGTATGTGTCTCATAGACTACCCCTTCTCTGGAACAGGCTCCCCATCCATGCAAAGCAGAGTTTCTGCCTAATCCAATTCAAGTGTAACTTGGACAATTGTATGGGGAACTGGAAATTCATCCATGGTTTTGCACTTATGTCTGTAATGGATACAAGCAGCCTATAAATGGTTCATTTCCCAGGCCCTGCTTGTAAATGTTTCATCTCCCTAGCCCCTGCTTGTATTTATCAAGGGTATGAGAATTTGTCAGAGATTTGGGATGCATGGCTAGGCTTAAAAAGTCCCTTGGGGTCATTAGCTTAGGAAACACCTATGAACCTATGGGTCATAGGCTCTGTGAACTACATGGTTAAAAATGTTCAAATTGAAGAATTAGGTGTGTGTGTGTGCGTGTGTGTGTGTGTGTGTGTGTGTGTGTGTGTGTGTGTGTGTGTGTGTGTGTGTGTGTGTGTGTGTGTGCATATTTATATATATATGTCATCATCATCTTCTTTCGGCTGTTCCCATTAGGGGTCGCCACAGCGGATCATCTGTTTCCATTTCTTCCTGTCCTATGCATCTTGCTCTGTCACACCAACCACCTGCATGTCCTCTCTCACCACATCCATAAACCTTATCTTAGGCCTTCCTCTTTTCCAGTTACCTGGTAGCTTCATCCTTAGCATCTTTTTCCCAATATACTCAGCATCCCTCCTCAGCACATGTCCAAACCAATGTAATCTTGCATCTCTGGCATTGTCTCCAAACCTTCCAACTTGGGCTGACCCTCTAATATATTTATTCCTGATCCTGTCCACCATCATCACACCCAGTGCAAATCTTAACATCTTTAACTCTGCCACATCCAGCTCTAACTCCTGCCTTTTTGTCAATGCCACTGTCTCCAACTGAAATAACTTAGCTGGTCTCACTACCCTCTTGTAGACCTTTCCTTTCACTGTTACTGGTACTCGTCTGTCACAAGTCACTCCTGACACTCTTCTCCACCCACTCCATCCTGCCTGTACTCTCTTCGTCACCTCTCTTCCACACTCACCATTACTCTGAACTACTGATCCCAAGTATTTAAACTCATCCACCTTCGCCACCTCTACTCCATGCAGCCTCACCATTCCTCTATCCTCCGTCTCATTCATACACATATATTCTGTCTTAGTCCTGCTGACCTTCATTCCTCTTCTCTCTAGAGCATATCTCCATCTCTCCAGGGTCTCCTCCACCTGTTTCCTACTCTCACTACAGATCAGAATGTCATCTGCAAACATCATAGTCCACGGGGACTCCTGTCTGATCTCGTCTGTCAACCTGTCCATCACCATTGCAAATAAGAAAGGGCCCAGAGCTGATCCTTGATGTAATCCCACCTCCACCGTAAACGCATCCATCACTCCCACTGCAGGCCTCACCGCTGTCACACTACCCTCGTACATAATCTGTACCACTCTTACATACTTCTCCGACACTCCCGACTTCCTCATACAATACCACAACTCCTCTCTAGGCACCCTGTCATATGCTTTCTCTAAGTCTACAAAAACACAATGCAACTCCTTCTGACCTTCTCTGTACTTCTCCATCAGCACTGTCAGAGCAAACATTGCATCTTTAGTACTCTTTTGAGCCATGAAACCATACTGCTATTCACTAATCATTACCTCCCTTCTTAACCTAGCTTCCACTACTCTTTCCATTAACTTTGTGCTGTGACTGATCAGTTTTATCCCTCTGTAGCTACTGCAGCTCTGGCCATCACCCTTATTCTTAAAAATCGGTATCAAAACACCATTTCTGCACTTCTCAGGCATCCTTTCACTTTCCAAGATTTCATTAAACATTTAATGTGCAAATTTACATCAATAGGCTGTTTTTATATTTATGCAGTTCCTATAATTATATAATTTATTACTTTATATTTTTATATCATGCTATGTGTTATGGGGTTCCTGATTGGTCATTTGGGGGTTTATATTTACTTGCTGTACTGATATGGGTGATGTGTGGTGTTTTTATCGTAATTTCTGCTGTTGATAACATTGTTACAATGTATCTTTACATCTTTTAACTTATCACATGACTGTACCTATAGATATATAAATGAATCACCTAATTATTTTAACTGCCTGATGAAGTCTGGTAATACTGGGCAAAAGCATTTACTTGTGATTTTATGTTTCAGTAAATGTTGTAGATCATCACTGTTGTCTGTTTTGGGTGACCCTCGCTATTTTGTGGTTTTGTTTTAGTTTTGGTTTGTTTTGAAACAATCTGATTAAAAACTCCACTGCCATCTCTTCTAAACACCTCCATGCTTCCACATGTATGTCATGTGAACCAACAGCCTTTCCATTCTTCATCCTCTTCATAGCTGTCCTTATTTCCTCCTTGCTAATCCATTGCACTTCCTGATTCACTATCCCCACATTATCCAACCTTCTCTCTCATTCTCTTCATTCATCAGCCTCTCAAAGTACTCTTTCCATCTGCTTAACACACTCTCCTCACTTGTGAGTACGTTTCCCTCATTATCCTTTATCACCCTTACCTGCTGCACATCTTCCTCAGCTCAATCCCTCTGTGTAGCCAATTGGTACAGGTCCCTTTCTCCCTCCTTAGTGTCCAACCTTTCATACAACTCTCCATACACCTTATCCTTAGCCTTCGCCACCTCTCTCTTCAACATGCGCCTCATCTCCTTATACTCCTACTTTCTTCACCTCTCTGACAATCCCATTTCTTCACCAGCCTCTTTCTCTGTATAGTCTCCTCTACTTCCTCGTTCCACCACCAGGTCTCCTTGTCCTCCTTCCTCTGACCAGATGTCACACCAAGCACCTTTCTAGCTGTCTCCCTTACCAGCTCTGCTGTAGTTACCTAGCTATTCAGGAACTCTTCACTGCCACCCAGCGCCTGTCTTAACTCTTCCATGAACTCCACCTCACAATCATCCTTTTTACACCATTTGATCCTTGGCACTGTCCTCACTCTCCTCCTCCTTTTCTTGATCACCAATGGCATACCATATAGCCACCACCATAGGCATGTTTATACTGTTTGTAATGCACGGTTAAGAAAAAATAGTGAAGAAATGTTTTCTCATTTTCCTTCCCTTATTACAAAAGCTATTACAAGCTGTAGTTGCTATAAAAATAAATAAATAAACATGATAATTACCTGCTTACAGAATTTGTATTATCCACCATTTCTCTCTCTCTCTGTCACCTCACACAAGGACACACACACACACACACACACACACACACACACACACACACACACACACACACACACACACATGCATACATATACCAGAAACATGTGAAAATTAGTTTTTTCACTTTGCATCAATAAGCAGCAGGCCAAAAAGAGAAGTTGTACTACCAGTAAGTCAGTATGATGAAAATGATGTTAATCATACAAATAAAATAAAAGTCTTAGAGAAAGGGGAGTCTGATCCTCAGAGCATGCTAAATACACTATGCTTGTTAAATATACTATTTTTGTATGGTTGTTGGCCGAGCATTGTGATGAGGTACTGAACAGCTTTTTTTATGGAAAGAAAATTGTTTACTGATTTAAAATAGGCTGTACCTGTACCTTCTTCTTTCTATACCTCTTTTTATCCCATTGTGTAAGAAATTTGAAGCTTTCAGAAGGGGTGCTTTTTCAACAACATGAAAACCGTTTGGATTGTAATGCCTAATGTAACTCCTAAACATTTTAACTCCTAACACAGGATTTATCCGCATTAAGATGGTTTTGCTCATTTCTTCGCAATCACTTATCTTTGACTAGGAACAGGAAAATCTGATTTCTGCAAAGTCTGTATAAAGTTATCATGATGTCTGCTTTCCTCCATATAAGGATATTACAGTGTTTTGTATCCTACCAAAGAAAATACATTTGTCTGACAAAATACATTTGTCTTGGGGAACTAGGGCTTTGAATTCACTGTTGGGTATTGTTATGCAGCAACATAATATGATTTATCAGACTGGTTCAGTGTTGGAATGTGTGGCCTTAATGACAAAGGTAAATGATACAACTGTGTTAAACCACTGCATCTAAAATTTCTCATTCTGTAAGTTAGCTTACTATTTTTTAAAAATGCAGTTTATGGCTTGTGGACTAAAATAACCGGCATGGCTTAAGAGTGAATCTTTAATTAGAAAATTTGATTCTACGGATTAGTAATTTTCATATTTTTTTCAAAGGTTATCTTAGGTGCTAAAGCCAATGCATTAGAAAATGAATTCAAAACTTAAAGGGAAGGTAAAAGAGTAATTTTCCATTTCTTCATACCACCTTAGAGGGTTTCTGCTTTGAGCTGTTGGATGAGAGTTCACTTATTTATAACAAGAGGCCTTTGGGCAGCATTCTTCTTTTAGTATCAGTTGCTTTGGTGTAGACCCTTTTGGAGGAATCATGCTCCATCTATCAAGACATCAGGGGCTCTAGAGATGTTTTCATTCTTGGCGTTCCTTCTCAGGCAGAGATATCTCTAGTTAGGTTGTTTCTTCAACAACCAGCTTCCTGTGTTATGGGGATGCCACGTGCCATTAGGGTAAACAATAAATATTAGTGGTTGATGGCAGAATGTTAAAATTCTTAAACAACTGGAAATACCATTTCCACAGAATTTATGTCTGGCTTGCTGAGAGAGGGAAGAAATGGAATTCATGTCCAAACTAAATCTCTAAACAATTCAAGAGGCTATCTGAGTCCAATCTTTATTGGTCTGGATCCATTCTGAAGTCAGTGATATAGAAAGAAATCATAAAAAAATATTGTTTTATTTCAAAGCAACATGTTTTTACTGCAGATTATTTCTTTCTTAGTTCCAAGAAGAGAGATATGTGCAGCTCTGTTTTAGATCTGTTTAACCACAACGTGTTTGTCAAGGTGAAGAAATTAAGAATGGTGGCTCTACAAACCTGTCTCCCCTACTGCCACTGTGGAGTGAGTGTAAACTTAGATGTAAAGGATGCTTTTTGATACATTCAGTTTTCAAGACTTAATGAAAATTTCTCAGGTTTCACATGTTAAATCAATGTTCCATTTATGTTAATTCCTTTTAGCCTCATAACCACTAAAGGTACTTTTTAAATGCATATCACACCTGTGATACGAGATCACAGGTTGAGAAGTGCTTATGTTTTTCCTTATTAGGATGGCTACACCTTGCAGACTCACTTAAATTAATAGAAGATCATGATCCCTTTCTGGTAGCAGTTTACCTTAAGAGGATAGTGTGCCTGGGTGATGGCTTTTAAGGTTCCATTCATTTGTTTCCTTATGCATACCCATAGCATCCAGAAATATGCATGCACTGGACCCTTTGATATATTTCTATGCCTCCAAATGAGACACAGTCATGGTTCACCCCCTACCCTTTGAGGCAGCACTTCAGTGTGATCCCTGGTCTTCACTGCAGATGCTACCATGGAGAAAGTGCCTGGACGCATACTTCTCAGTTTCCAAAGAAAGGTGACTTGGCTAAGCCCCATCATTCCTCTCCTCCCTTACATCAGCTCTAACAGCTGTCTGAGCCTCTACTCCAACTAAGATCACCTAGGTCATAGTCAAACATTTATCTCTCCATGCCAATAGAGCCTGGTCGATATATAAATGATAATGCTGTGTCATTTAAACTCTGTTATACAATTACTGTAAAATGAGTAATGACCAGGGTAAGTCCAACCATCCTTATCACAGTGATCTGCTACTCTTATGACCATACTTTTCAACAATGACTGAGATGAGGTCAGAGATGTTTGCCAATATTTGCAACAGTAGCATCCCAAAATATAGGTCACCAGATTAAAATAATTCCTGTTCACTGTTTTGGTTGATTACATAATGAAGAACACAATTTTTACCAAACACTTCACACCTCTTGGTTACAAAAGCAGGATGGAATAGGTTGTATGTGATTTTATCATTATACTAAGAAACTTGCCTAAGCACTATTCTAGAATAACAAGTCCCACTATGGTACCATTTAGTTATGCCATCTTAGTTGTACGCAGAGCAAGAATAATTTGTCAGTTTTAGGCACTCCTTGCACCTCATCCATTACAGTTTTAAATAGTATACAACTTCTAAAGTGTTTTGTGACCTCAGTAGCTGATTAGTCTTATATATAAGCTTAAATAACAAACCTGAGCAATAATAAACAAAATTTCCATGTATGGAAATATTTATTCTGCATATGTTTAAAACTTTCAGTATAACAGAAATGACTGCTGTTTCAAAGAACATTGTCCAGACACTTGATTTTGGCCAAAGGGACATTTGTTTATAAACTGACAGCAGTCCAAATGTATTCGGCATCATTTTGCCTTAGACTTCTACAAGTTCAAGAGACTCTGCCTTTGTCTGAAACATACATTTTCTGGCTTGCATCATAGATTTTGGCAGAAAAGTGTGCTCTTGTTGATAACAGCTGGCTTATAGGCTAAAACAGATTGGGGGCCTCATAGAAGGCTCAGATTGCATGGCAAACTCAGCTCTGTTATACCTTGTAACAAAAAACTAACCAGAAGTGAGTTAATTGTCTCAACAAAGTATCTGTATTTTACAATAACAGTTTGGTTATAGGAGCATTCCTGGAAGACTTAACACTTGAATCACTGTTTTTTCTTCAGGTTAAGCATCTATAATGTGTCCTGAAGAACATTTATTGCTGAGCATAATGGATTTACCATGAGCATACAGTTATGCGTTAATTTCCCCATTCATAAAAGGGTAGAAAACTTGGAAAAAGCCAAGAGAACTAAAAGTGTTGCTAACATGCTTAGTTTTATGACAACTGAGCATATTGTCATTCATTATGAAATATATCAGACAACAAAAGGAAAGAGATCACTCTGTAACTAACAATATGATTAAGCTAAGATCACTGAAATATTACCAAGTACACATCATCCAAGCTGAAATATGATATAGCTATAGTGTAGGTAATCATCACTGCATATAATCAAAGCTTGCATCTTGTTGTACAAGGTTGCTTATGAATGGTGATAGGGCTTAGAGCAATGCATTAGAGCCACACCCTGACTGAACTTAAAATGCTAGACTAGTTTGTGGTGTACAGGGACACAAAACTTGCTGGATGCAAGATAAGTGAAGGCCACTTGTAACACATGGCCCATACCACTAAAGACCAAACTATGCGTTCTTTTGTATGTAATAGCCACAGGAATATCATAAATAACAGTAGGAGAGATATTTAGACTATTGCAGGCATCTGATTATGAAGCCCTAAGCACCTTCTTGGCCATCACATTCTGGCACTGAAGGATCACAACATATTCCCAGCATGGTCCATTAATCATGCAAAACCATAAAGGCACATCATACATTAGGAGTCATGCTATCTAGACTAGGTCCCATATGCTACATGCAGGTATGGACCAAGACACCAGGTGTTCCTGTGTCTGGTCTGTATATCTGGGTGTTGTTCTGCATCAGTGTCATTTTTGTCAGGAATGCTGATGATATAGTTATCAATGTCAGCATCTAACAACTCAAATGAGGCCATAATACCCATATACAGAGTCACAATAGCCAAATTTGCCAGATATTTGTATGTAGTGAGATAGCACACAGATTAAATGTTCCTTGGGCCCTGGGCAGTTTTTTCAGTCCATATGCCCTCCCACCTCTTTATTTAGGGCCATGCAAAAATAAATATTAGGTGGTGCTGGCCTTCTATACCTTTTACTAGTATTTCACGATAAAATGACAAACGGTACACTGAACGTCACAGTATTTTTGCAGAAAAGTATAGACAATAGTTAATTTAAAGTATAGTACATCCACTATTACAGCATTTTTACTTAAGTATATGAGTATGTTGTTGCTCGATGCATATAACCTTCTGTCAGTATAATATTTGTACTATTTTCCTTAATAAAGATAGTGGGGTATGAGGTAGTCCACCCTCACATGCATGGATAAGCAGCATTCCTGCACAGATTAAGATAAATGTACAACATACTTTAGTGCTAATACAGCACTTTGACTTCTTTTTATTTTTCCTTAACTGTACAGATCTGTTGCCAGTCTGACTATATTGGGGGGGGGGGGGTTCCACCCCATCATCCCCCCAACTTTTTGTAATGTAAAAAGAAAAGAAAATCAGTATTATTAGAGTCATACTAGCTGCTCCATTGTTTCTATCAATTAAAAACATGGATTGGTTGTAAATGCAAGAATATGGACAATTTAGTGCACCCAATAAACAAACATTATTGCATGAGATAAAATGCAACTTTGTCCAGACAACATTAAGCCATTTGAAATATTTTAACCCTAGAATTTCTGAGAAACACAGGTCCCATGTGGGGCACATACCTTCTTATTTAGGGGTGGTATTGTTAATGCTTTGCTCCTAGTAGTTTGATAATTTCCACTTAAAACAGACAAAATGACAATGAATTTTAGATGTAGTGCATAATGGTAGTCTACTGAAAATGATTAAGACAATGATCTGCTAGGAAGTGTCATCCTGTAATCATTTGTTTGGTTATCTCAGTCCCTGTTTTCCTAGTGCATTATTCTGCATGTCACTTCTGCCAGACAGTGCACTTTGTTATCCCTGAAAAAAAACACTTATCTTTAATGGGTTTATCTTGTTAAAATGACTACCTTCATCTCCTAAACAATATAGCTCCGTACCTTATGTTAAATATGTACCATAAGAACCGCATTTTTATGGATAATGCTTCACTCTGTTTTGCCCTGCTGATATAATCCATCTTGCTTGCATGCTAAAATATGCATGAAGTACCTGTCATTAATATGGAGAGGTAAAGGACACTCTGCAAGTGGGCCACTTCCAGACTGTGAACAGAGGTATTATGTATGACCTTTGCATAGTCGCCTAACTCTGCAAGATGCAAAGTATTAGTCTGGTTCAGCGATAGGACCTAGAATACTCACATGTCTTTAACAGATTGACCTTACATGCCAACAAAGGAGTATTATGCCACAGATATTTTAGCAAATATTCTGTATTTATAGGTTCCCAGCTAGTTATTAAGCATGCAGTTGAAGAGGTCATTGAGCAGCCTAGCCCAATTTCTCCATAGTACTATATGTTTAAGTGATTTGCTCAGAGTCACACAGTAGGCAGCTACAGGCTTAAGAGATGAAACTCTTGACAATAGGAAACAGCTCATTAACAACTCATAGCATTCAAGTACAATACATAGAGTGCAATTGTGCTATTTAAAAAGGTCAATAGCCTAACAAAAGCAGGGCGGCTGCGGTGGTGCAGCGGTTAGCGTTACCACCTCACAGCAAGAAGTTCTCCGGTTCGATCCTCAGGTGGGGTGCCTTCTGTACGGATTCTGCATGTCTTTCCTATGGCCGTGTGGGTTTCCTCCGGGTGCTCCAATTTCCTCCCACATCTTAAAGACATGCTGTAGGTGGATTGGACACTCTAAATTGGCCCTAGGCATGCGTGCGTGTGTGTGCCTTCTGTGGAAGGTTGGGAGCTGGGCTGACAACTTGACACTGTAAAACTCCACTGCCAATCATGAGTGGACAGGTGATCCACTGGGTGACCCCTAACCAGGAAAAGCCAAAAGTAGACGAAGAATAGCCTAACAAAAGCAATGATCTGTACTGCTGCCAGTGTCCCCTCCCCCTCAAGTACATGTGACTTGAAGTATCAGAATCGCATTATTTAGATATTGGCCTGAGGGCTAATCCACAACAGATGCATTAAATGGTAAATAGTTCAGCAGGAGCAGTATACTTTGAGTGTAGTTTGCATTCCACCAACATAAAAACAGAAGCTTAAATCCTGCACAGATACTTCTGTGAAACTTCAATGCATGACCATACCATGGAACGTAAAGGTACTCTGTCACTAGCTGAAAAATTAATTAAAATATGATACAGCTTCAGTCATTATTTAGAGACTGCAGTCTTGTCAGAGAATTGTATATTTTTCAAAGAACAAACCAAAACATATGCAAAATCAGAAACATTTGGGAGGTATGAATCACTGTGCTTGAATAGTTTGTTTGTTGTAGATGTAAGTTACTTCAGTATGTTCTGGCTCCCGCCAATAAACACATTTGTATTAAAGAAATAAAAAACAGAATTTCAACCTTACTGTTGTTCACTTCACACTATCAATGAAAAGCAGCAACTAAAAATTTATTATGGTCTCCAGTCATGGAAAAAAATGAAATTAGTGTGCACACTGCAAACTACAAAAAAAAAAAAAGCCTCAGTTTCAGCTTGCCTATACAATACTTGTGCTTTCATGTGTGAATCAGCAGATACTCAACACGAATGGAAAACAGCAAGATTTTGAGCCAAAATCAGAGACAGTTGAGAGGCATTCCTCAATTCACTTTGAAGGATAACAGAACAACAGGTTTTGCAATAACATGCATATTTTCTAAACAATAAAAAGTGTGAAATTCTAATGTATGGCACCCATTTTACCAGTGTTAACCCTTAGTAATAATAACAACATTATTTGTTAACCAAGAAGGGGCATCTGGATGCACATTCCCTTTTCAGGGGTGTCACAAGAGGAATGTCTGTTTAAGTGACTTGCTGATAGTCACACAGTAGGTAAATGAGGGCTGAGAGAATCAAACCTAGTACCACAGGAGCTAGAGCTTCCAACCTTAACCTCTGTGCCAGCTGTCAGAAGGCCACAAATTTTATGAGGGACAGAGCAAAGGTATGTGGCAAAATTGGGATATTCTGGAAAATAAGGAATGGTTGAGAAGTTTGCTGCACAAAGACTTACCTTGACTGTGCAGCCATGAGCCTTCCCTGTAGTGCTACCTGCCTAGAACATGCCAAGTGACAACCTGCCTTGAGAATGCACCTTTTAACCATAGTGATCTGTGAATACTCCTGAGTCTCTGTTTTTTAATGAATATTCTAACAAATGCTCATCTGCTTACTTCAGGTGTAAAATGCTTTTGGTTATCATTTGTTCTATTTTACAGAACTTCTGTATCAATTAGAAAAAAAGTGATAACGTTGACATTTCAATTAGCAAACATTTTATTCTGCTGAGAGGCAGTTTTATATATATATATATATATATATATATATATATATATATATATATATATTTTTTTTTTTTTTTAAATTACTGTTGTGGTTTACATTAATGACCTCCAAGATAAGCAGATGTGCACATTTGCTTTTACCTGAGAGGTAGTGGTAAGCAGCCAGGCAGTAGCAGAAGTGCTCCTGGTGCATCACAGAGATGCAGTTCAACTTTTTAAAAGTGTAAATAAATAGAATTAAGAATTTAATACTGTTTAATTACTTGAATACTGAGTGGCTGGCCATGGGCATCTCAAAGCTATGGTGCCCTGAAAGGCCACTCGAATCACCCCTATTATAATATGTCACTGGTTGACACCATGTAGGTGAGAACATATATCATCATACATGTTGCCACAACAGTATTTGAGCTACCATAATCAGAACACACAGTATTCATTCTAATTTTCTCCACACCTTTGCTATTAAGGATCATAACACTGATTTACCGTCAGTAAACATTAGAGAGGACAGATATAGCCAGTCTTGTGTGCACATAAGAACCATAGAGAAGTGTGTCATGAGAGGATGAAAGCAAACTTTGGGTGCCTGGATGCTGTAAGCGCTTTGCAGGATACTCTTATGTCAGGTAAATTATGTAACATGCTGCAGAATATGCATATCCAAAACAGGCAACACTGAGGTCACCCAGCAGTTAACCAGCAACTTTCAGCAACTCATAATAAACAGACAATGACCTTGACAAGTATGCACATGAACCTCTGCCAATAGCTTTGAATAGTCAAAGTGAGCCATTTAGTAGACATGCACACAGTAGAAAAGTATAAATAACCTTCCTAAGCTGTAGGCAGTAATCTGAAAGAAGCATTGTTAGAGATGTGTCACACCTCAGACTATGGTCCATCAGGCCTGTGCAACACAAGACATGATTAAATTCAGTGTACAATGCTGTTATAAGATATATAACACAGTACTACATCAGAAGAACAACCACTCAGAATGGTAAAGTGGAATGAGAACACCAGAATATAAATGACTAGTTGAGTTACATGATATGCATCAATACCACATGTGCTGTTAACATCACCAGTTCCTGACTATGACAGTTAAAATGGCCCAAAACAAATCCAGCCAGAGTCATTCATCCCACCCTTTAACATCCAGAAAAATATGTCCTTGAAGGAAAACATCGAGTACAAACACAATGCCACACCATGGCACTACATCCTAGAAGTGAAGACACCAGCTGCCATGAGCAACTGTACCCTTTTTCCACCTAGGCAACATATAATGCAGTTGGCCACAACACCAACCAAGAGCTGCTGTCTGTACATTTTAGGTTATTCTGTGCCAATATCTTAATGTAGATGGTATATGACATGTTAGCAGCCGGGTTAAATAGTATGGATAATATGTGCTTGAATTTATTTTCCAGTAATGACACTGCAATGCTGCATAGAGGGGAGTGTTGCACTTCTTACGTTCCGTACTTTGGATAACATTTCATAGGATCATAGGATCACAGCAGATTACTAGACTATCGACCTGGAGGTAATTTTAAGCCTAGCCGTTTCAACCCAATGTAATATCGTAGAAGTACTAGTCAATACCCAAGATTGCACTTAGTGATGACTGCTCATGTCCAGAAGGGTTGTGGGCACTATCCCTGGTAAGAATTTACAGTGCCCCATCCACTCATCCAGTTTCCTCTTGATCAGTGTCATAGAGGTGCTCTGCTTCACATGAAGTGGTAACCTATTCCAAAGAGACATGGCAGTCACTGGGAGATAAATCTGGCCCTTCAGCATATCCTGTTTAAGTTGAAGGCTATATTTAGGTCCTGGAATGGGTAGCTCTAGACCTATTTGATTTACGGATATAGGTTCATATGTGTGTACTAGACTAATGGCCCTGGGGCCTTTACAAGCCTAGCCATAGGATTACCCTGGCATAGTGCCAACCAACCTTAGTTCCCAGTGCCTCTGTTGAGCAGAGCCACTGGAGTTATCCCCAGGGTGAATTTTCTGTTTCCCATCCACTCATCAAAATTTCTCTTGAAAAGGGTCAGGAGGTGCTCTGCTTGACATGTATGGGAAGTCTGTTCCATAGCATGGGCAGTCTCTGGGTTATGAACCTGTCCTTCCAGCATGTTCTGTTAATTGTGGTAATGAGGTTGAGGTTGCTGGAGCATGTGGTGTGGAGGGATTGGGATTTCTTTAGATGTAGCATTTCTAACAGAGCTGGGTCAGACATGGCTTTGTAAGTCAAGCAGAGATCGCCTCTAAGTAGGCGATATGAAACAGAGAATAATTGAAGTTTTTTGAGTCTGTAAATACAGGACAAGTGTTTAAGGCCTAGGATCCCTTTTGTGAGGTACTTTTGCGGCCTCTCCAGTTGTTCATAGGTTCATAGGTAGGTACTAGGCTATTGGCCCTATGGTCTATATAAGCCTAGCCAAAAAGGTACCCTGGCTTTCGCCACCCAAGAAAATTATTTTCCTGTGCCCCTGTCAGGCAGAGCCACAGAAGTGATCCCCGGGGTGAATTTCCTATTTCCCATCTAGTCATCAAGATTTTTCTTGAAGAGTGCTAATGAGGAGCTCTGTTTGACATAGGTAGTCTGTTCCAGAGTATGGGAAGTCTCTGGGACAGGAATCTATCCCTCCATTATGTTCTGTTTATTGTGGTGACAAGGTTTAGGTCCACAGAGCGTGTAGCTTGGAGGGATTGTGATTTCTTTAAGTGGAGCATATCCCAACAGCTCTGAGTTTGACATAGCTACCACATAGGTGGTAGCCCCCTAAATACGGAAGACGTAATAAGGGATCTGGGACCCAGGTAGATAGTAATCTCTCCTTTGATAATTACATTGCCAAAGTGTTTAGAAAATCCTTCTATGTGGCCCACCTAATCACAAAAGGGTTTGCATCCAGATCAAAAGAGGTCATTGGGCCCCTTTATGCATCACTCATCAGACCCATCATAGAGTACAATGCCCCATTTGAGATGTACCTTACAAGACACCTGCAACAACTGGAAAGACCACAAAAGTACCTCACCAAGAGGATCACTGGCCTCAAGCAGATGCCCTATGCAGCTTGACTGAAGAAACTCCAGCTGTACTCGGTTGCATACCGCCTACTCAGAAGTGATCTCTGCCTGACATACAAGGCCATGTCCAACCCAGAATTGATGGACATGCTCCATCTAAAGAAAACCATATCCCCTCTAGCCACACGCTCCAGAGATCTAAACCTCACCACAACAATAAATAGGACGTGCTGGAGGGATAGATTCCTGTCCCAGAGACTTCCTATGCTCTGGAACAAGATTCCAGTCTACATTAGGCAGAGCTCCTCGCTAACCCTCTTCAAAAGAAACCTTGACCAGTGGATGGGAAACAGAATGTTTACCCCAGGGATCACTTCAATGGCTCTGCTGGACAGAGGCACAGGGAACTAATCTAAGGGGGCGGCGAAAGCCAACACATTCTGGCTAGGCTTATAAATGCGTTCGGGCAGATAGCCTAGTACCTACCTATGAACCTTTGTATGTTAGGCAGAGATTGCCTCTGAGGAGGTGATATGCGATGGAGTAAAGCTGGAGTTTTTTGAGACGGTCTGCGTAGGGCATCTGTTTGAGGTCAGTAATCCTCTTTGTGAGGCCTTTCCAGTTGTTGTAGATGTCTTGTGAGGTACATACCAAAAGAGGCGTTGTACTCTATAATGAGTCTAGGTCTAATGAGTGATGAGTAGAGGGGAACAATGACCTCTTTTTTTCTGGATGAGAAACCTTTTGTGATGAGGTGTGCCACATAGAAGGATTTCCTGACCACTGTGGCAATGTAATTATCAAAGGAGAGACTACTGTCCACCTGTATCCCAAGGTCTCATCACACTTTCAGTGTTAAGTAGACTACCGCCTGTGTGGTAGTTCATGGGTACTGAATTTTTACCAAAGGGGATGACAGTGCACTTTTTGGCACTGAGCTTGAGGCCATGGCTTTGACACCAGGCATCTGTTGCAGTGAGGCCTTTTTGTAGGATGTCCACATCGTTAGGAGTTTTGATTATGGCTCCTAGTTTGCAGTCATCTGCGAACTTAGTTAGCCAAAGACCTTCTGTGATAGCCTGTACTTCAGAGAAGTAGATACCAAACAGGAGAGGACCCAGGACTGAACCCTGTGGTACTCCACTTGTCACTGGTCTGAAGTCGGATTTGGAGTCCGTTACTTTCACAGTGTGGGTTCTGTCATTAAGCTAGTTGGCAACCCATCTTGTGACATAGGGATTTATACCTTGTTTATTGAGTTTATCTATAATTCCAGAGTGGGGGATGGTGTTGAAAGCCTTGGCAAGATCTAGATAGGCTGTGTGAACCGCCTTACCCTCATCTATGGCTTTGGTGACTGCTTCAAAGAAGTCTATCAGGTTTAGGAGACATGATCTACCTTTTACAAACAGTTGTCTAGTGAGGTACATGTCAAATGGGGCATTGTACTCGATGATTGGCCTAATGAGAGAAGAGTAGACTGAAACAACGACTTCTTTTTTCCTGGATGTAAAACCCTTAGTAATGAGATGTGCCACATAGAAGGACTATCTGACCACAGTGGCAATGTGGTGATCAAAAGAGAGGTTGCTGTCAACCTGTGTTCCCAGGTCTCTTATAATGCCTTCTGCATTCAGTGGACTACCATCATTGTGGTAATTCATAGGAACCGGGTTTTTCCCAAAGAGGATGACGACACATTTTTTGGCATTGAGCTTAAGGCCATGGTTCTGACACCAATCATTGTTCTCAGTGAGGCCATTCTGTAGGATGTCAGCATCACTTGGGGAGTTAATAATAGTTCCCAACTTGGAATCGTCTGCAAACTTTGTCAGCCAGAGTCCCTTCATGTTGGCCTGGACTTCAGAGAAGTAGATACCAATCAGGAGAGGACCCAGGGCCGAACTCATTGGTACTCCACTCGTGACTAGTCGGCAGTCTGACTTGGAGTCAGCTACTTTCACACTGTGGTTTCTGTCTGTGAGCCAGTTTGTAACCCACCTAGTGTTATAGGGGTTGATGCCTAGCTTAGTGAGTTTTTCTATGATTCCTGAGTGGGGAATGGTATCAAAAGCCTAGACCAGATCAAGGTAGGCTGTATGAACCACCTTGCCTTCATCCACAGTCCTGGTGATGGATTCAAAGAAGTTGACCAAGTTGAGCAGGCATGATCTACCCTTCACAACACCAAACTGTGTGGGATCCAGAGTTGGAGATTCCCTATATCCTTGTTTATTAGGTCCATGATGATGCGTTCCATAGCTTTACATATCAGGCTCATCAGGCTAATGGGGCGATAGTTCGCAGGGTCTGTAGTCGCTCCTCCTTTGTGGAGAGGGATGACTGTAGCAGTGCGCCATTCAGTAGGGACAAAGCCTGAGGTGAGGCTGTGATTGAACAGGGCACACAGGTGAAGTGCCAGTTCACTCTGTAGTTCATGTAGAACACAGCCAGAGATATTGTCAGGTCCCATAGAAGCTGTATTCTTGGCCTTGGACAGTGCTGTTTTAACCTGTGCAGCAGTAAAACTGGGTGCCTGGCAAGTGATCGGTCCTTTGGGGGGGGGGGGGGGTAAAGTTGACACTGAATCTGTCGACCAGTATACTGGCAATATCTGTTGGCTCGTTATAGGAGGTACCATTGTGCAGTAGCTCAGAGCAGATCTGGGTATTGCTATGGAGATTCTTTAGATAACTATAGAAGGCCTTGTGGTTGTCTTTACTATCTGCAGCAATTCTGTTTTCATTGCTAGCTTTAGAGGATTTGATGAGGGATCTCAACTTTTTGTTGAGGCTTGATAAAGGACTGAGTTTTTCCAGTCTTGGGACATCACCTTATTCCACATCCATTTCCTCCTTCTGTTGTAGAGTTTGTTTATGGCAGGGGACCACCAGATTGGCTTCCTTTTTTTGAAGGAGAGCGTCTTGGTTCTCTTGGGTTTGGCAATATCCATGCATTTGTGTACGTGTTCGTACAGTGCATTGGTGTATGATTCGGCAGTCATACAACTATTCTCCATTTGCATGGGTGCTGTGAAATTAGCCACCTCTGTTTGTAGGAGCTCAAAGTTAGCGGTAAGTTCATTAGGTTTGGGCTTGGGTTGCTCTGTAGGCCAGGCACAAGTACCCCCTAAGAAGTCTATACATTACAGAGTATAGTGACAGGGACATTAGTCGGTCCATGTAAGGCACATGCTGGATGTCCTTGATCTTCTTTGTTAGTAAGCTCTGAGGTCTCTAATTGCTGCAGGTGTTTAGTATAGTACATCCCAAATGGGATGTTATACTCAATTATGTGCTAGATGAGTGCCGAGTATAGGGTGGATTATAACTTTTTTTGCTCTTGAGGCAATGCCTTTACTAATCAAGTGAGCTACATGGAAAGCTTTCCTTACAACGGTAGACACATATTGATTGAAGTTAAGGTTGCAGTCAACCTGTGATCCCAGGTCCCTTACCACTTCATGGGTACTTAGGGTATTGTTGTTGATCTGATAGTATGAAGGGACGTTGTTTGTACTGAAGGGAATAATGATGCATTTCTTTGCATTCAAGTTCGAGACTGTGACTAGTACACCAATCGTTGGCCTGTGAGAGACCCTCCTGGAGTATACTGACATCATTTGGGGATTCGGTGATTGTACCTAGTTTGCAGTTGTCTACAAACTTGGTCAGCCATAATCCTTTAGTGTTGACCTGAACTTCTGAGAAGTATATACCAAACAGTAGGAGGCCCAGCACTGGCCCCCTGTGGCACCCCGCTGGTAACAGGTCTGCTGGCTGATGTGGAGTCACCCACTTTGACAGTGTGTGTCCAGTTTGTGAGCCAGTTGGCAACTCATTTTACAATGAAGGGGTTTACATTCAGTTTGCTAAGTTTATTGGTAATGCCTGAATGTGGGATTGTGTTGAAAGCCTTTGCCAAGTTGAGGTATGCTGTGTGCACATATTTGCCCTCATCAATGGCCCTGGTCACATTTTCAAAGAAATTCACCAGATTTAACAGGCAGGATCTGGCCTTCACAAAGCTGAATTGGGTAGGATCCAGGGTTTGGATGTTACTTATGTCTTTATTTATGATGCCTATAATAATACATTCCATGGCCTTACAGATGAAGCTGGTCAGGCTTATGGATCTGTAATTTCCTGGGTCTGTTGCTAGGCCACCTTTGTTGAGGGGAATAACTGTAGCTGTTCTCCATTCTGCAGGCACAAAGCCTGTGGTTAGGATAGGATTTAAAAGGGTACTTAATAGTTATGCTAGTTCATGTTTTAGCCTGTTTAGAAGACAGCCTGGGATGTCATCTAGTCCCATAGAGGCTGTATTCTTTGCCTTGGATAGGGCTTATGAGGACCTGTTCTTTAGATATTTAAGGTGGGAGCAGTTTGGGGGAGGGTTTGTTGTAAATTAGGAAGAGATAAGGGAGTGAAATTTTGGCCAAACCTATCCGCTAGCAGGTCCGCCATCTCTGTGGGGTCAGTGTGTGTGATACCTTTGACCTCCAGTTCTGCCCATGCTTGGTTACCTACTCTTTAGGTTATGTATGTAGCTGTAAAAGGCCTTATGGTTATCCTTGGCAGTACTTGCTAGATTTCTCTCAAAGGAGCTCTTGGAGGATTTGACAAGTTGTCTTATTTGCCTGTTAAGGCTGAGGAGGGTGCTTTTCCATTGTTGGGTCCTTGCCTTTATTTTCTTGGGCAGCAACCTTTTTCATTTATTGTAGAGAGTTTGTTAATGCTGGAAGTCTACCATGGTACCTTGATTTTACTTGGGACTCTGGCTTTGATTCTGTCTGGTACAGCTGAGTTTATGCACTTATGCAAGTGACTGTACAGGGCATTAGTGTAAGCTTCGGTGTAGTTACCACTTTCAGCTTTGGGGGACTTGGAATGCATTTATACCTTCGCCTAGGAGGGTATAGTTTGCCTTGGTGAAGTTTTTTAGTCTGATTTCACCCTTTGTCAAAGCAGGGTCCAATCTATCTGAGTTGATGGCAGCATAGGTATAAAAGACCCCAGGGCACTTAATGTAAAAACAGTAGGGGTACTTTATTTAGAAAATACATATTTATACATTGCAGAATTCAAAACATTATTTACATCATATTATTTAACATTTTAATCCTACCATTCCTTTTGCAAACAGCAAACGTTTATTTTTTTTTAAACCTGACTCAAATCTCACAGTTTATTGTACAATTCAAACCATCTTTCTTTCCAGAAGAAACATTAACATGTAAAAAACTACTTTATCTGAATGCTTTTTTCCTTCATATACATCAAACATATGTAGATTCACTTTTCCCCAAATCCCTTTAGCTTGTTGCATTCTTTAAATTCATGCATTGTTGTTTCCTCCTAATTACATCTTAGACTAGTGCAATCTTTCCACTTTTGTTTTATGCTTAATTTCAGTCATCTACAGCAAAATATTCAAAGGCATCTTCAGTACAAAACTTTTCAGTTCATTAATATTTTTAAACATTTCTTGTCTCCTATATATACTTCTTCATTTCCTCCATTCGTGACTTGACCATGATTAACAAAAATGTCTCCATTACGTTTTTTTACCACAGCTTTCTAGTTTATGTATTATTAACATTAGTCTTCCATAAATTAGCCATTTTCGGTTTTATCCCTAGGCATCCTAATGAACTATCATATCTGAATGCATTGACTTGCAGCTCATTAAAAGGATTATTTTTTAAAGTTGTTTTTGAGCTAGATTCAGTAAAATCTACACTAAGTTGACACGATATGTATTCAAGAGCATTCTTATCACATTTTTTTGTGTTTTCTAGTCACTCAGAAAGATTACAGTAAGTGTAATATATATATCCATACATACACACACACACACACACACACACACACACACACACACACATATATATATATATATATATATATATATATATATATATATATAAAATCCATGGTGGTGCAGCGGTAGCATTGTTGCCTCACAAGAGGTTCTCCCGTTCGATTTTCAGCAAGTGTGCAGGGAGTGCCTTCTGTGTGGAGTCTGCATGTCCTCCCTGCGGGTCGAGTGGCATTCCAAAAGACATGCGTGAATGGGCGTGCCTTCATTGAAGGTTGGACGTCGAGCTGGCAGCTCGGCACCGTGAAAATCTACTGCCAATCATTAGTGGACCGGAGTTCCGTTGTGGCAGCCCCTAACCGGGAAAAGCCTAAAGACAACAACATATATATATATATATATATATATATATATATATATATATATATATGGGTTCCTATTATGTGATCGAAAGATCACAATTTCGAACGCTCAGAAGAGCAAAAATGTCGCGTATCGAAGTTCGTATTGTGGGATCACAGTATAGTGAAGATTGGAATATTTGCCCTTTCCTCACTGTAGTGTGATTTCGGAGTTGGTATATTTACTTAGCGGGGGGTGTGGGGGGTGCAGCCCCCCACAATAATAGTTTTGATATGCGGCATTTTCACTCTGAGTGTTCGAAATTATGATCTTTCAATCATGTAATAGGAACCATATATATATATATATATATATATATATATATATATATATATATATACATACATACATACATACATACACCACTAATTAAAAGTATTCTGTCCTGGGCATCATCTACGTTTAACCCGGAGACCATTATCCTAGGTGATTTTAACCTGTGCTGGCACTCCTGCTTCTCCAACAACCCCTCCAACTTCCTAAACCTCTACAATTTCACCCAAACCATATCCTGTTCAACCCGAATAGACAAACACTCAAAAAAGCAGTCCACACTAGATTGGATACTTACTAACAAACCCAACCTAGGTTACTTAGCAGGCTGCCTTCCAGACTCCCTCAGTGACCACTTACCTACCTTCATGTACAGAAAACGAGTTCAAACACAAACCAACATAGTATATAAATTTGTCAGAAATAAGAAATGGTTCTCCACCTCCACCTTCAATCTTTTACTTCAGCAAAGTAACTGGTCCCATCTCAGAAACCTCCCACTTGATCAGGCTGTTCATTACTTCAGTAACACCTTTCCTAAAATACTAGATAGTCTAACACCCACAAGAAAAATAAGGACAAAAACCAAACACATACCTTGGCTAGCAAAAGAAACTATAGAACTAATGAAACAGAGAGACAGGGCATGATCCACTTACCATACCACCCAAGACAAAACAAACAACACAAAATATCTAAAGCTCCGAAACCAGGATAAGAAACAGATAAAATCAGACAAGAAGTCAAACTACTACCTATCATGTCAACAAACCCACCAAAGCAACCCCGCAACATTTTGGCAAACCATTAACAATTTTCTCAACCCAGGCTATACCCCAACCCCCTCACGAGCTAGCTCCAAGGTAACAGACCCAATAGCTACACAATTTAATACCCACTTTATTAACTCTATCACATCACTGCTCTGTAATCAAAATAGTCAACTTCTCACTTTACCCTGTCCCCCTTCAGACTCATCCACCCCTTTCCCTCACCCCTATACATACTAACTACATAAAATCACTCCTTTCCAAACTCAAACCCTGCTGTCTAGCAGCAGACCAACTACCCAATGAATTCCTTAAAATTGCTGCACCAGCAATAGCCTACCCTATATCAATCCTGATCAACCACTCAATCTCTGAACAATATGTTCCCTATTTATAGAAATATCTCACATCATCCCCCCCCTACAAAAAAGAGGGCTTCTCAAAAGATCTAACTAACTACCATTCCATAGCCATCCTCTCCCCACTACCTAAAATATTAGAAAAATGTATTCACTCCCAGCTCCTCTCCCACCTCCCCACACACAACCTCCTCTCCCCCACTCAACATGGCTTTAGGTCAAAACATAGCACTAGCACTGCCCTATTATCTTTTACAAACACCATCCAAGGTCTCATTAATGATGGTTAAATTGTCTCCTCCATATTCCTTGACATGTCAAAAGCCTTTGACATGGTTTCTCACCAAATCCTACTAAACAAACTGGCATCCCATGGCCTCACCACATCTGCTCTCTCCGGTTCCATAGTTATCCCTCTAACCGTCAGCAGGCCATCAAATGGAAAAACACTCTGTTCCCCCCTTCTTCCTATCAATGTAGGAGTACCACAAGGATCCATTCTTGGCCCCCTTCTCTTTGCTATTTTTACTAACACCCTCAGCTCTGCAACCCAACAAGCCTCCATAATTCAGTACACTGACGACTCCACACTTATCTGCTCACCCTCTAGCCCCCAGGACCTACAAACAAAAGCGCAAAAATCTTTCCAAGATATAGAAAATTACCTCACTAACCATCAACTTATACTAAACCATAACAAAACCAAGTTAATCCTTTTCAATTATAACAAACCCAAAACACACCACTCCTCACTTACGATCCTTTCCACGAACAAAACCAAAATTGAACTCACTAACCAATCCAAGCTCCTAGGTGTCACTATTGATGAAAACCGAAGGTTCAATAGCCACCTATCCCTCACCATCAAAAAAGTCCATGCCAAACTAGGCACCCTATATAGAATAAAACCATACCTTACAGAAAACTACTATCTACACTCCTCTACGGATCTCAAGTTTTTACAAACTTACGTAAATCAGACCTAAACAACCTAGAATCCTGCTATAACAAAATTGCCAAATACGCTACAGGCCACCCTTATAGAACCCACCACTGCTCAGTACTCTCACAACTTAAATGGTTAGAACTCCCAAACCTTCTAACTCTGCACCAACTGTCCATAGCCCACAAAATAATTCATCAACCAAATGACTGCCTGGCAATCGCTAACCTAATCCAACCCAACTTAAATACTAGATCACTTAGCTCCTCTAATAAACTAATGTTAAAGATTACTCTACCCCACAACACACAATGAACCACTCTCTACTCATATAAAATTGCCAAACTCTGAAACAATCTTCCTCAACCCATCACTAAAAACCCTATCATTCATGAGTTCAAACACCTCCTGAAGGTACATCTAGAAAAACACTTGCTCTGCTCCTGTCACACCACAGGCTAGTCCACCCACTTTTCCCTCCCTTCTGCCTATAATAGCTCTACCCACAGCTACAGTTATTATCTGCTGAATCTAATTTGATCCAACACTCTATCAATTGGCAATATTAGCATTAATACTGTATGGTCTTACAACTGTTATGGTGACTGCATTTCATTATCTTGTCAAACTGTAGCGCACTGTTCACTACTATTTCATGCTATTTCCTTCTCAAACTGTGCCATTCTTGTAACTTTTTGTTAAATATTGCTATATATCTGAATACCATCTTAAACAGTGCCAACTTTGTAAATTGTTGTTAATTACTGCTATAATTTAAATTACCACTCAGGATGTACATTGTTCACTGTAAATACTATTAATGTTTGTCACTTTGTTTGTTCAGTTGGTTTTAATTTGTCTCAATTATATGTAAGGAGCTTTTCTCCCTGGGCCTCTGCTGAAAATGGGCCTCATGTCCAGTCAGACATTACCCAGTTAACAAATGAAATAAGTAAACAAATAAATATGTAGTCTACACTTTGTGGTAACCTTTATGAATCCCTGTCAATATTTCAAGCTGAAAGAATATCAGTAGGAAAACTAAAATTAGGAGGAAAAAGGTGTGTCTTAGAAACTAGTTCTGCCATGGGTATAGTGTTTGGGCTGCACCCACACCCCCTAATTTAAATAAACATACTCATGGTTTCACAACTTAAGGCAAAGCGAAGGGAAAACAATTTTTAAAAACTCATTGCTTTGATAAAATGCATCTGCAGTAAATTCAGATTACATAAATTATTAGGCTTCTTAAAATATCCCCTCTATGGGTTTCTTCTCTTTCTAAACCTCTGTGGGGATTTTTCCAGTGTCCTGAAAGAAAAATTCCTCTAGTTGTACCACATTGGGTCTTCCATGAATGTAATTGTGGCAAAATACACTTACTCAGCAAAACTCTTACTACTAAACTGGTACAACACTTAGTGCAACAATTATCAGTTGTAAATCTAAATTAGATTTCCATACATAATTTAGAATTCCACTTGCTTTAACATTAACACCAGAAGACACACAATACAAAAGTGAACTTTATGATTTTTATAATACTTTTATAGTTAGCAAAGCAACACACTGTTATAGAAATTTTCCATATTTTTAATCTGAACTTTATTAATTATTAAATCTAATGACTTTACATCCTGCACTATAACAATAAAAGTATTATACCAAAGTCATCAGTGTTCACCTGATTTCAACAACATAGCTCAGTTAGACATCCTAAACAGTATGTTGACTTCCTAAGCATAAAGACACCCTTGATGTTATCCATTTTATATTGATGCTGCTTTTAAGCCCTCTCTATTCCCTTGAATTTGGTTTGTGGATTTATCTTGAAACTTTTACTGTATTGCACTGTCTTTAATTATTTCTTTGGCACTTTGTCAAGGCTGCAATACTATATGTAAAATTCTGCATGACTTCTGATGATTATCTGTATTTGTATAATGTCATTGTGCCTGGGTAATGTCTGAAAGTGGTCCAAGAGGTACCTACTGAAATGGTTATCAAAAGTGTAAATAAAATAGTACGTATGTGCAGTAGGATTAATCCAGCCAACAAAATGTAAGTAAAATGTGTACTGCATTCATCATTCCTGTAACAGTGAAAAGCAATGTGGGCAAAGAATGCATAGCTTCTCTGTGTTGCTGATCACAGTCATTGTGTGCCTCTCCCATGCCATTATCATCAGTGCAGGAGACTGTTCATGGTCCTACATGTTTCGTGCAGTATGTTGATATGGAGGCCACATGGGTTACTGCTTGCCTACTTCAGACATGGGCACCAGAGTGATGCTGTGCACCATCATGTGTGCGCATATCTACCAGAATGGGGATTATATATACACTTTGTCAAGATGGAGACTCCTTGCTGGCAATGTCTGCTTCTTGTATCTCCCATCCTAAGGTTTTAGAGGGCAATCACCTCCCCCTTCAGTATGTTACCATCTCCCTCCATACACACAGTGTGTATTGGCAGTTTTAATGCATACAAAACCTCTGTCAGTGGCCAGATAAGTCTGAGGCACCCATGTAGTATGTCCCAGTCTCCCCTATATCGGTCCTGTCTAGCACAGAGCCATGACTGCAGCACATGTTAATTGTCATAGATATTGTTTCTCAGGATGAAGAAGCACCCTTCTAGCACGTCTGGTTATTTTGGAAGACAGGTGTTAAACCATATCAAGAACTACTTATGCTTTACACATATGGGAGTGGAATGTGATGAACTTTTAGCATGCAAAAGTTTACTTGTCATTTGTGTGCAGATACACATGCATGCACATGCTCTTGTGCACACTTATATATATTTTATATATATATATATATATATATATATATATATATATATATATATATATATATATATATATGGGTCCTAGTCTGAACATCGAAAGTACGTTAAATCGAAACATACTGTAGCAAATTCACTTTCGCAATAAAAAGAAAAAAACAACACACAGTTTGCATGTAGGTTAAGTTGTACATCAACATGTACTGTTGACTGTACAACTAAGCAAACTGTTGCTTAGATCATGATACAGCGGGGATAAGGGAATATTCCCTTTTCCCTACTGTAGTGTGATCTCAGAGTGAGAATATTAAAGTAGGGGGGTGTGGGGGGTGCAGGGGGGCTTTCCCCCTGCATAAAAATTATTTTCATAGGTCTTTTGGCATGTTTTTTTTAATTTTTTTTCACGAAAGTGCATTTTCGTGAAAGTGAGTTTGCTGTAGTACGTTTCTATTAGACGTACTTTCAATGTAACAACATAGATCGGTATATATATATATATATATATGTATGTATATATGAGTTTACTTCACATCACTGAAATTCCATTTCACTGACTTTCATTTCACCGTGACCAAATCACCTAATTTTCAAAGTACTGAAAATTTATTTGACTGAATCTTATTTCACTGAATTGTAAAACATAAACTTGATGTGGGTTTACATTCACCTTTGACTTGTTTGTGATAAAAATAATTTCTGTAGCTTACAGTGCTGTCAGAATACCGAAAGTCATGTAGAAAGGGGTGTTGTAGTGTTTTTAAATGTGGGTATGTCTCTCTACATTTGTATGGGAAGTATCTAAAGTAATATGGTGGATGTTTTGGCATTCCCAGCAGTAGTGGCAGCATGTAGAGTACTGTAAGGCAAGTAAAAGGTATATGCCCTTTTCCTCACTGTAGTGCAATCCTGGAGTTAGTATATATAGTTAGGGGGTGTGGGGGCATAGCCCCCCAATTAGTTTGGTTTTATGTTGTCTGGTTTCTGTTAAGAGGGTAAGTAAGTAGTTTTTAAGTTCTGGAAAGAGGTAGTTATTAATGTTGTGAGTCTGTTTGTTTGTCTATGGTTTCACATTTAGTCTTTTGAAATGTAGCATTGCAAGCTTTCGGTGAAATGAGATTTAATCAAATGAGTTGTCAGTATTTTGAAATTTAGGTGGTTTGGTCTCGGTGAAATAAAAATCAGTGAACTGGGATTTCAGTGATGTGAAGTAGACCTATATATATATATATATATATATATATATATATATATATATATATATATATATATATGTACTACTATGTAAGGATGCCTGCTGAAAGTACATCGACTAACTGCACTTTTCAAAACTGCTTGAATTCAACAGTGATTAGGAAAAGTATATAGTATTTCTAAGATTGAGGTATCTTGAAATATTCTCCCTATCCATGGTTACAGGGATGTGGGAGTGCAGCTGTCTCTATCAGATGTGTAAAGGTGGTGAAGCCCCTTGTAAAAACAATTGAAACGTGTAAACAGTGAGTTTTAGAATTTATTGATTTTTGTGCAATTAGGGCTTAATTTTCAAAGTTTTGTGAGTAGCGTTATTGGGTGGTGCACTTCCAACAGGGAGACATAAATGTATGAAATGTTATTGTAGAGGGTTAAAGCTGTGAACCATTAACAAGCTGTTTCCTGTAGTATAGCATTTGATTTCCTTTGTCTCCATTTGCCTGCTGTGTGGCACTAAACAAATCACTTGACTAGGCAGTGTGACTCCTCAAAAGGGACACATATTCATTTGGCTTACCCAAATAAGAAAAGAAAAAAAAGTACACAACCACACACACACACACACACACACACACACACACACACACACACTCATGCGTATGTGTGTGTGTGTTCTTCTTATCTGGGTGAGCCCGCTAGACATGTTTCCCTTTTGAGGGGCAACCTGGGAGCACTGCCTGGTCAAGTAACTTCTTCAGTGCCACACAGTAGGTAAATAAAGGCTAAAACAGCCTATATGAGATGGCATATAATGAGATGGCTTTTAGTGTATTAAAGCAACTTAGAAAGATTGTTAAAGTAATTTTCTTGTTTAGAAAAGAAAGCTGTGGGGCCTGTTTAGTTGGGCAAGATGTTTGGAGAAGTACACATCAAAAGGGACAATGGCATTGAATGACAGGTCTGATGAGGAATGTATAGAGAGGAATTATGACTTGCCTATTCCTGGAGAAAATGCCTTTGAAAATTAACTGTGCTGCATAGAATGATTTCTTGACTATGACTGAAACATGGTAGTCAAAGGACAGTTTATAGCTGGCAAAGATACCCAAATCTCAGATGACTGTATCAGTTTTAAGGGGGTGTACTTAATATTGTATGAATAAGAGAAACTTTTCTTCCCAAATAAAACTACACTACGTAGGATAATCTTGCCGCCAAGTAAATCCACACACTTTTATTAGCATTAAGCCCTTGGACAATGCACCACATGTTAACATAATCAACCCCTGGATGGACTTTGTGAGTATATGTTGGGGGAGTATGTGACAGCATCCTGTTTGCAGTCATCAGCAAATTTAGTTAGCCATAGTCCTTTGATTTCCTCCTTGATGCCAGAAAAGTAGATGTGGAAAAGGAGTGTCAGGGCATGAAAGAAATATTCTTTTGTGCAGAACCCTTACTGTGTGAGTCGTATCAGTGAGAGAGTTAGCTATCAGGTGAATGATGTAGGGAGTTACTTCTGAGTTGACTGGACTTATCAGTAATACCTGCATGGATGTATTGTATCAGAGACCTTAACCAAGTCCAGATAGGCAATACTGACGAAGTGCCTGCATGTCCAGGACTTCAGTAACCCATTAAAAGACGTCAAATAGATTGAATAGCGAAGATCTGACCTTAGGAAACCCAAATGTGTCTGTGACAAGGGATTGAAAATCGTATGTTAAATAATTAGAGAGGGAAAGATAATGGCATGGGAAGAGGCCAAGAATTCATTTGGACTGTAAACTAAAGACTGCCTTCCCTATAAAGGACTGATATCAGAGTATAGGCAAAGAGAAAGAACTACGGAATCCTAAGTGAAAGACCAGGGAAGTAGAATCCAGAACAGAAGTTGCTGTTAAAAAAGGGATAATTAGGAGGGTGTATAAAATATTGCATAAGTAAAGGAAATATACCTCTCAACCTCTTAGAGCAGGAAATCTGGACAAAGCCATAAATAATGAGGGGAGAAAGCCCCAAAATATGGACAATTTATAATATTGCTCTTGTAAATTTAGAAAGTTGATAAAATAACAGGTTTTGTATTAACATGAATTTTTTTGAGAGGCATGAAGTCTGAATCTCAAATGTATGTCATTATTTTCTGACTTCAGTCCTCAATGATTTGCCAAAAAACCACAGTTTTACTGAGAAGCAGACCAAAAATATGAGGCAAGAATCTGGGCATTATGTGAAAATCTGTACAGTTGATATAAAATTTAATAAGGCCACACATCGTGATAACGACGTGTTTTTTTATTTTTGAATGTTGAGTCATGTTAATATGCAATATAGCTGCCTGCCATGACAGGGTTGATATTTAATATCCCATCTTCTCTAACCTAGCTCTTAAAGAGTACCATAGGTTGTGTACCTTGCTACATTTCCACATGACATGGAGAATATCTGCAGTTTGGTTTGGGCAGTGAGGACATATAGGCGAGAAGTTGGAATTGAACTTATTTAATTTTGATGGAGTATAGTATACATTCTTATTAAAAGGAATGAATTTTATTGTATTTTCAATGGCCAGTCTCTTATTTTCATCTGTCAGAGACTGTTTTTTTTTCTTGCCAATAGTTTGAAAATAATAGAGAATTCCGGTGTTTTATATTCATTACAAGTTTATATGTCCTAGAAATTGTTTTCCCTTTCATCTCAAGGTTTTCTAGTATTAGTTTTACTAAGTTAATATCCTGCAAGTCGACTTGTGTTTGTGAGAATTTAGCATTTATGAGATAATGGATTTGGGTAAGAATAACAGTACATTTCTTAGTAAGATTTAGTTCTAGTCTTATTTGTTGTATATTGGATTCGCTCCATTGGTATATTTCCCATACTGTGAGATCTTTTATCAGAGTGTAATTTGTTAGATTTAAGGGCTTATTCTTTATTTGTAGGTTGGGATTTAGGTGGAATGGTTGTAAAAATTGGAATGTCACATCTCCAATTACATGGGAAGGCTTTAGCAACCTTGCTATTAAATATATCTCATCTCACAAACTATTTTATACAAAAACAAAAAAGAAACACTATTATCGGAAATATTGGGGTTACTTACTAGATGTAATTCATAACAAAGAAAGATAGTCTGTACACTGACATGATAAGACAAATTTATATTATGCAATAACTGCATTATAACCAGTTTTTAGTTTTTTCTTTTTTTTCTTCTTCTTTCCCTTTTTCCTCTTTATATATCTAATTGTATTCCCTAATTACATTACGTATAATAAGTGATTGAATTTCTATATTTATCTTCTTCATAAAATATGTCCCTTATACTATCCCTCACTTTCTTAAGTGATGTTTAAAACCTTTTATACTCCATTCGATGATGTAGTGACTTCTATTATATATAGTGTATATATATTTCTTGTGTTATTAGTTTTTTAAATGTTTCCTTTTTGTATGTACTGTTTGTTTTGTGTGTTTGATTGGATGTATCGCTGTTATTATCTGAAAATTCAAATAAAGAGATTTTGGAAAAAAATCTGTACATTTGAGAGGTATGATAGGACACAATCAGAGGGAGGTTAGAAAGGATTAGGAAGATAGATAAGCAATTCACAAAGGAACAATGGGGGATATATGTATGGCTTCCAGATTATTTATTTATTTATTTATTGACATTTGTTGACTGGGAATGTCCGCTGGGTCAGGAACCCATTTTCAGTGGAGGCCCAGGGAGAAAATCTCCACAAATAAAATATATATAGTAGAAGGCATTAAACAATGTTAAACAAAGTAAGTTAATAAAATTGACAGAGTTGTCTAAATATACAAGTGTTAACAATTGACAGAGTTCCTATATACATATAATACATATACTAGACATACATATACTAGACACAAAAAGTCAGAGATTGTCATATACAAGTGCCAGCAATTGACACAATTCCTACATACATATAATACATATACTAGGCACAAAAAGCCTGCAACTGTCATATAAATTATTAAGGTATATTCAAATAGGACTTTTGAAATTGATAGTATAGATAGGAACAGTTGAGATTATAAGGTTTGAGAGAAGGAGTAGGGAGGTAGTAATGGAAAAGAAAAATAGAAGAAAAGTGAGGGGATGTAAGGCGTTTAGGTATAAGATGTGAGAGGTAAGAGAAGGTAAAATATAAGATGGAAATGCAATGTGGGGAAGAGAAAATGTGCAACAAAGTCTAGAAGATTTAGGATCTTTGTTGTAAGTTTTTACATATGTAGTTTTATACAGCAAGAGACTACAAAAATGTTTTCCTCACGTAGATCGCAAATGTTGGAGGTGTGATGGGAAAGAAAGAGGTAACTGATTAAGTACTCTAACAGTATTACTGGATGAGCAAATTGGTATAAAAAAGGAAACATTTTTTTTTTTTTGAGATATGATACAGCATCAGAATTGCCTAGACATAGTAAGGCCTTGCAGAGTTTAATTCTGGTGGCTGTCAAAAAAGCAATTACTAGAAAATGGAAATCAGTATGTAAACCAACTGTACTAGAAGTAATGAACATAGTGACAGAGATAAAACAACTGGAAGTGGGATCTTTAGAAAAGGGTAAGAGCAAATTACATAGAAAAAAATGTGAATTGTGGGAACAATACATGCAGAAAATATTTTGTAGGAGGACTGTGATTTAAGGGAAAGCAGGAATTGAATGAGCTTTTTAATGTTTGACTAACAATGACTGGGTAGATTATAAATGATATATAACGTTTGCTATTGAAAATATGTCGGTATGGTTTGTTTTCATTTATATAAATGTGTGATTGCCTATGTCTTAAGTGATAATTTAATAAAAAATGTTTCTTGTTAAAAAAAGAAAACCATATATGTCAGTGTTAACAAATTAAACTATGATAAGTTTAACAGATGATACTAGTGAAGCATGTGCATCTGTAAATACCTAAATATGTTGTAGGGCTGCCCTTATACAGTGATACCAAATAGACATCCTTATGTAACAGCTGGAGAGACTCAAACTGAATAGGAGATTTGTGGGGCAGATGTGGTTTGGTTGGTAAGGTGGGGGGATTGAAGGGTAGAAGCGTATGTAGCTAAAGTGAAATTGTAGCTGAATTTGTCAGGATGTTTGCAGTTACCTCAGGGTCAGAATAAGAAGTGCCATTAAATACCAGCTGCTATTGAATGCTGTGTCTTGAGTTTCCTGATAGAGTTAATGAAGGTGTTATGGTTGTCATTGGTGGAGTTGGCAACTTTGAATTTGATAGTAGCCTTACACTTTTTAATGAACTACCTAAGATTTTGCTAATCTGTTTTAGATCCATTTGTGAGGAGAGGAGTATTTCTTGTGTTTCGCAAGTAGCCTTTTCCTGTTGTCATACAGTTTGTTTATGTGAGAATTATTACTTATGCTTTATTCACAAGCTTTTCATTATATTTGTGGATATGAGGACAGATGCCTTTATTAAATAGTTGAGATGAGAATAATAATCAAAGGTATATGCAACAACTTTGACAAGGTATTGACAGGAGCACTTTTAAATTCCTTTAGGTGGCAAAAAATAATAAGGTTCATAGGTTCATATGAGGTTACTAGGCTATTGGCCCTAGGGCCTTTATAAGCCTAGCTGTGTTATACCCTTGTTCCCTTATTGACCAAGTTGTATGGTGTATATTTGCAGAGCGAGTGTATGATCAGCACTGGCTGCCCTTATCCAGGAGAGATTTAGGTGACACCCCTGGGGTAAATTTAGTCTTTCATCCAGTTGCCTAAGTTGAACTTAAATAGAGTCATTGAGGAGCTCTGTTTTATGTGAATTGGGAGTTTGTTCCAAAGGAGTGGCAATCTCTGGGAGACATATCTGTCCCTCCAGTATGTCCTGTTAATGTCGCCGGCTGGTTAAGATTTCTAGAGTGAGTGAATCTTGTCCCATTTGACTTGCAGATGTGCAGCATTTCCATTAGAGCAGGGTCCGAGACTGCTCTGTAGGCTAGGCACAAGTCGCCAGTCAGCAGCCTATAAGATACAAAGTACAGTGACAGGGCCTTCAGTCTGTCCGTGTAGGTCATGTGTTGAAGGCCCTGAATTTTCTTGGTGAGAAACCTCTGAGGTCTCTCCAGCTGCTTCAGGTGTCTGGTGAAATACATAAAGAAGGGAGCATTGTACTCTATTAGTGGTCTGATGAGGGATGAGTACAGGGGAGTTATAACATCCTTAGCTCTGTATGAGATACCCTTACTTGTGAGATGTTTGGGAACACAGGTTGATAGCAGCCTTAACTTCGATCATCATGTGCCCACAGTGGTAAGGAAGGCCTTCTATGTTGCACATCTCATTTGAGCTAAGTGGGGTACTGTCAATATTGTAATTTGCAGGGACTTCTTTGCCGAAAGGGATGATAATGCATTTTTTTGCATTTAGTTTAAATCTGTGGCTATGGCAGCAATTTGCAGCATTTGTCTGTGTAAGTCCTTTTTGTAGTATATCAGCATTGTTGAGGACTGAATGATTGCACCCACTTTGCAGCCATGGGTGAATTTGGTAAGCCACATGCCATCTATTTTCACCTGGACTTCTGAGAAATAGATTCCAGACAGTAGGGGACACAGTACAGATCCTTATGGTTTACCACTGGTAACTGGTCTGCTGGTAGAGGTGGAATCCCCAACTTTGACTGTATGTGTTCTTTTGGCGAACCAGTTAGCTATCCATCTAATGGCATATGGGTTAATTCCCAGTTTTTTTAATTTCTCCAAGTCTTTTGGGTTTCTAATACCATGACAGGAATTGACCCCATTTCTAAGTGAAGGTATAATTAAAGTTCATGAAATTAGTATTGTTTCAATCTTTGATGTTGGCCAGAAGTGCTCTTCACAACACTCACAATGTGCCTAGTAATGACTCCATCTGCAATTCATATGGAGTTACATGTATCAGTAACATATCTAAGTTGTTGTTTGTATTTTGGCTTTTTCCTGATAAGGGGTCGCCACAGCGGAACTCCGGTCTGCTAATGATTGGCAGTAGATTTTTACAAAACGCCGAGGTGCCAGCTCGAAGCCCAACCTTCAACGAAGGCATGCCAATTTATGCACGCATGTCTTTCGAACGCTACTCAACCGTGGGGAGGACATGCAGACTCCACACAGAAGGCACTCGCAAGCCAAGCCGAGAATCGAACAGGAGAACCTCTTGCTGAGAGGTAACAACACTACCGCCGTACCACCGCGGCATCAGTAACATATCTAAGTACAATTGTAAATTCTTTTTTATAAGACCCATTGCTCCTACTACTGCTACTGGAACTGTCTGGGTATCTTTCTTCCACATTGTCCTTGTTTCTGCCTACAAATCCTGGTACTTTTGACTTTATGTCTCTATGTATGTAAGACACTGTAGTCACTGAGTGTAGTGATTTCAGTAATCAATCAACGCTGCTTTTGTCTTCTTTTTCATGGACTACTATATCTGGTTTTGTCACATGTATTTTTGAACTGTTGGTAATGTACAATCCCATGTGATATAAACATCATTTTCTATGATGTTTTGTGGCTCATGTTTCCAGTGTTTTCAGCTACTTCAGTATTATGTTTGCACAATCCCCTATGCAGTAATCTTGCTACATTATTATGGCTTTCAGTATACAGTCCTTCTGCTGTTAGTGTATCATAACCAGCATCAAGATGTGCAACTGTTTCGAATTCTGTTTAACAAAACCTATATTTGTCTGTTTCTCCAACATGTTCAATGGACTTTGTGAACCAACATGTATGTAGTCCACTATCTTGAACTGCCAATATTAACCTTTCATCTTTTGATTTAAATTCACCTTTCCTTAACCATTTCTGTGTTTGATCCTGATCAACATGAGGTTTTTCCAAGAGTTTCCTATACTTGCAACTGTGTTTATGCATTTTCCACATTTCTTGCTTTCTCATCTGATCCTTCACCTTCTACTCTTTCTTTTGTTTTTTGGCACATTCAGATGTTGCCTGATTTTTATCTACTTCTGGTTTGATTTTCATTCCTGCTTGATACCAATAGGCTTCTGCTAAACTAAGCAGGGAAGACATCTTAGACTTGTTCTCATCATGTTTCAAAACTTTCATTACATTTGGGTCTTGTGAGGTCAGCATATATGTATGCAGTCCCACTATCACAGATCTATTCATGTACTCAATTTCGAGGAGGCCATACCTCCTCCAGAATGGGGACTATATAGTCTTCTTATGCACTGATTTTTATAAATCATTTGATAAGCATGAAGCGTCCTTCTTGTTTCCCTGTCCAAACTATGCAACACCTTTTGGTGCCAGTCAATCTCTCCAAAACTATAAGTTAGGACACGAAGAGCAACTTGGTTTATATCTTGGACTTTGTTCCTAGATGTCAGTGCTGTTTTTAGTATAAATTTAAACCTAAAATATTCCTATTTGTTCATGTTTTATTATTGATCCTTCATCAGTTCCCAAATATTTATATACTCTCTCTTACTCAAGTTCTTTTATATCACATTCCTGTCCCAAACTGATGTTTTCTTGGTGCTGCAGCTTTCTTGCTTTAAATTTTACATTTTCACATTTGTCAAGACCAAATGACATTCTTATATCATCTGAAAACGTTTTGACAACTTGCATTTCTGCTTTCAGTTCCTCAGCTGATGAGCTGTATAAATTTAAATGATCTACAAAAAGAAAATGAGAAGTCTTTACAAATTATAGCCATGACCTAATCTGTTAAGTAGACAGCCTAATGGGATAAGGGCAAGACAAAAGAGCAGCTGTGAAAGAGAGTCACCATGGAATATCCCCCCTTTGAATTTTTATCCCTGGAATAATAATTTGTCCTTTATCATGGCTTAACTGCAGAATGGCTTGCCACTGTTTCATGGTCGCTGTAATGTAATCGATCAGTGTAGGGAGTGTCTTATACATTTTTAAGCACCCCTTTATCCATGAATGTGGGATACTGTCAAAACCTTTTTTATATTCTATCCATGCCATACTTAGATTCTTCCCCTTTTTACAGTTCTCCATTATGACTTTATTTAACATGAAATGGTCCTTTATTCCATATGATTTTCTTTTATTACCCTTTTGTTCTATTGCTATGACTGAGTTTTCTTCTAAATGACTGTAAACTCTGTTGGCATCAATTCCACTGTATAGTTTATATGTCATCAGAAGGCAAGTTATTGGTCTGTAGTTTTTAGGATAGCTTGCAGGTTCGCTCTTAAGTCGGAGTATTTTTTTTCCTGTTGTTAGCTAGTCTGGTGTCTGTTCAGAGTGTGCATATAAATAGTTTTTACTCATGGCTAAATCTTCATGTAAAGATGGTAATAATTTAACCCGAAGTTAGGTACTGCATCTGGGCCTGGGGTTTTCTAATTAAGAGCTTTTCTTAACTTTGTTTCAGTCTGTCTTGCCATTACTTCATCCCATTGCATATCCAGTACATTCTTATTCTTACTTTACTTTAGCATCTTTGTTATGTTCCAAAGGGTCTTCATATTTATCCAAACTGTATCTATTTCTTCTTTTTTTTGGTGGTGTTTCAATTCCTTTTGCCGTTTCCCAGTTCTCTATAAAACTTTTTGAGTCATCAATAAATTGCTTATTTTGTACTTTTCCTTTATATTTATCTGCATATCTTCTATTTTGTTCTGCCTGTGCTGATAGTTTTAGTTTATTATTTGTGATAGTGCACAATAGATCCTGATCTGTTCTAACACTGTGCGTTGCTTTTATCACATCTCTCTTTCTAAGTATTTTTGTTGATCTGTTCCCTCCTTTATACTCTTCTAACAGTGACACTTCTTGTCTTAATTACTTTATAGTTTCTCTATTCGATACTTCCATGATGTCGTTTGATTTCTCCCCTTCTTTTCCCTTACTACCTTATATTTTTGTGATGAGACTTTATCTGTTGTTAATTTAGTTGTGCAGTAGTATATCCTATTTACTTCTGTTATATAGCATGAATTTCTGTGGACACTCCTACTTACTGTGTTCATTTGTTTTATCAAACTTCTAACTTTTGGGGTTTTATTGACTTTCTGTAATCTGTTTCTTTCTATGATCTTAACATGTTTGTCCATCTCTATTAAATCAAGCACCTCTTCACTTAAGTCATTTTCCTCTAAACTGATGGCACATTCTTTGTTTTCCAATTCCTCTGGGCATTCTATAGGACGTTCCATGGCATCTTTCTGTACCACATTCTCTTCAGTTTCATCCTGTGTCATCTATTGCTCTTTTATATGGGAACTCACTGGCCTATCACCCCACAACATTGGCTGCGTCAGAGTTGCCACAGTTTCCTCAGTTTCTATTTCTTTAACTTCTCCATTACTAATCTTTTCTACTTTTCCTCTTTGTTTTCTTATTTTTTGTATTGTAAAATTTTCCATGTCTGGATGCCTTTGCCTATATTTCTCTTTAAATATCTTTGGTGCTGCTCTTTTTGTTGTGATTATTTTTGCTTTCTCCTTTGCATAAATATTGCAGCATATTAAATCTCTTTTTCTTTCCCATGTCCATATTTCTTCTTCAGATGTCTCCTGATCCTCCTGTTTCTCCATACTTTGGGGACTCGTTCCATCATGTTGTGATGTAACCTGTGTTAAACTTTCTACACTAAATCCTTCACTTCACAAGTGTTCCATAACTTCAACTTCTATTTTTTTAACTTCTACTGTACTTATCTTCTGTTCTACATTCACTCTGTGATTTTATTTTTTATTGTGAAATTTTCCATATCTGGATGCATTTGCCTGTATTTCTCTTCAAATATCTTTGAGGTGGCCTTTTTTGTGTTGTTGTTCATAAATCTGCTGTATTAATAAACACAACTTTTTATTTGAAGTTTCTGACAATTTTTCTTTTAGAAGTATTTTTTCCTTCCTCTAATTTCTCAATTAATCTTTTTGTGTGTCTTCTGTCTGGAAATTCTGGGCTTCTTGCATAATAGTAACAATACATAATTTCTTTCTTATCCTCAATAGTCCACTCTGTCGTCTTTATGACTGTTCTTTGCCCTATTAGTTTTTGTGAGTTTTGTGGACTGTTACTTCCTTCTACAACAAGGGGCCTTCCTCCCCTTGAGCCTGGCCTAGCTCCATTGTAAGAATGTTTTTGTGTCTTGAGGATTCTATACTGTCATTTTTTTCTAGTCCTGGCACCAGTGCGCCTACCAGAATTAGGCACTTTCTTATCCTGGGTCTCGTGCACCCAGCTCTTTTTTAATTTTTTAACCTACTTCTGTCCATTATATATGCTAGATAAATGCAGTCTATAGATCACTGTCATCTTGGTGAAATTTTGTAAAAAACAGGGTCCACCTCATGAAGGTACTCACCAAGACTTGAGGATGAATTCAGTTTCAACAATACTACTCTCTTTTGCTTGTTGACTTATCTCTCCATTTGGCCACTAATTACCAGCTTAGTGAGTTTCTCAATGATGCCTGAGTGAGGGGGGGGGGGGTTGTGTCAAAAGCCTTGCCTAAGCCAAGATAGGCTGAATGTACTGTTTTGCCTTCATCCAGGGCTTTGGTGACATTCTCGAAGACATCCCCCAGATTTAATAAGCATAATCTGCCCTTAAAGCCAAACTGGGTTGGGTCAAGAGTTTTAAGGTCATCTATGTCTTTGTTGATAAGGTCCATGATGATTCTCCCCATGGCCTTGCAGATAAGACTGGTTAGGCTTATGGGTCTATAGTTCCAAGGAATGGTTGATGGACACTCTTTGCACAAGGGAATTACTGTTGCTCTTTTCCTCTGTGCTGGGACAAAGCCAGCACTTAGATTGTGGTTGAAGAGAGTGCCAAGTGGTTCCACTAGGTCCTGTTTAGACCATTTAGTAGGCAGCCTGGGATGTTATCTGGTCCCATAGAGGCTTGTGTTTTTGGCTATGGAGAGTGCAATTATGACCTGTTGTTTGGAGATATTAGGTAGAGGACTGGTGACAGGTATGCTTTAGGGTATGTCTGGTGGGGAAAGGGGGGGGGGGATTTGCACCAAAACTGTCTGCTAGCAGGTTGGCAATGTCCTCATGATCAATATTAGTGGTACCATCCACTACTAGTTCAGCACAAAGCTGAGCCTTCCCTTTTAGCTTTCTAACATAGCTAAAGAATGCCTTATGATTATCCTTGGATAAAGATGCTAGTTTAGCTTTGTAACTGGCTTTAGAGGACTTTAAAAGATATCTAATTTGCATGTTCAAGCATTGGAGGGTGTCCTTCCTCTGCTGAGTCATTTCCTTCTTGTTCTTAGACATTAATTTCTTCATCTTGTTGTGTAACCTATTTATGCTTGATGTCCACCAGGGTGGCTTATTTTTTGTGAGGACCTTGTTTTGATCCGTTCAAGTGCATCTTAGTCTATACATTTGTATGGGTGTTTATCCATGGCATTTCTGTACACCTCTGTATAGGAGTCATTGTTGACAGTGGTAGCAGGGGGTTTGAAACTTTTTATACCATCGCTTAGGAGGCTGTAGTTTGCTTTGGAGAAAAGTTTCATCCTTTTTGCTCTTGAAGGGGGGGGGGTCAGGTATGATCGTTACTTTGAACGAGACTGATTTTTGATCAGGCATTACCAGGGAGGGCAACACACAGGGGGTAGTGCAGAGATCCCTTGTGTTGGTGAGTATTAAGTCTAGGACATTCAAGACCCTTGTGGGGGGGTGCAGACTATTTGTTACACAGCATTTGTATTAACAAAGTCCAGGAACCTTGGGGTGAGCATGTTTGTACTCATATATGACTCCCAGTCAATGGAAGGATAGCTGAAATCACCCATGATCAAGGTGTTTGGCTGTATAGTGAGTGACTCAAGTAGGTCCATGTAGGCAAAGTGGTTCTTGTGGTTCATGGTGGGGGACCTATAGCTAACAATGATATCAAAGGGATTTTACCTACAGTTAGTTAGACTTGGAGTAGCTGTAGGGAGTCGTACTTGTTTGACCAGTCTTGAGGTGTATTTATCTTTAATGAAGATTGATACACCTCCACCTTTGGTTCTTTTATGTTCGTTTTCAGGTCTGAACATGTGGTAAGCATTGTAGCCTTGCATGGTCGGGGTGCTCTCTGTGGCCTTGAACCTTGTCTCTGAGACTGCACAAACATTGGCATCTTCCAAGGTAAGAAGTGCTTCCAATGAGTGCAGTTTTCAATTTAGACTCCTAGTATTAAGCAGCATAACCTTGAGTTTGTCTCATGTGGATTTTTTTACATCAGGAATTTTGTTGTTATGTCATTGCCTAAAAAGACACTATGGGGGAAGCAAGTACCTTTGCCAGAAACTGAAAGCAGAGTGGTCTGTCAACTATATCTTCCCAGGCTGACAGATGCTGGATCTCCCTGGATTGACACCAGAAGCTAAGCCAATTGTTGAAATCAATAATTTTTTGTTTATATTGAGGCATCATCCTGGGTGAAGGTAGAATGCTGCTAAGAGGTTAGCTTTGCTGTGATACAGACATTCAGTAGGGTTAATGACAGAAGTGGTACTATTTCTAATGGAGGAGATAACAACTTGGTGGTTGAACTTTGCCATGAAGGTGAAGATACTTGGAGGGGTGCAAGCATAGGAAATATAAGTAAGGATAGGGGTCAAGAAGATATGCACCTATAGAGGACTGTCTCATCTAGAGAACTGGTATTCATAAACTCTAAGAAGTGCTGCACATGTATTTTATTGTTTGGATAAGTCTGAGATCTGATGCATAGGTAAAGACACCTAAAAGCAATGTAGTGGGTTAAACAGTTTTCTTTTCCACCTGACTTAAATCCATATCATGAGAAATAAGAGACTTGGACAGAAAGCTAAAATTCAAAAGAATGTGATAGTTACTTTTGTCTAGAGTGCGATTTTCAAGATTGGCATCATGATGGAATCGACCACAAGGTGATGGTGTCTCAGATAAATATGGTGATCACTCCTATAATGAATGATAGGTACTGATCCTAGGTATAGAGGAAGTGTTATCAATGCAGGAAAATATGTTTCAGTAACTATGCAGGCATGGATATGTTTGAGGGTCAGGAAAACCTCAAACTTCAGTATTTTTTAATTTAATCTCTTAGTGTTAATTGTAGCAATTTGCTGTTTTTTTTTTTTACAGCTTTATTAAATTATCACTTATGACATAGACAATCATACATTTATATAAATGAAAAAAAAACATATTGACATAATTTTAGTTGCAAACATTATATCACTTATAATCTATTCAGACACTGTCAGTCAAACATTACGTAGTTCATTCAAATCCTCCCGTCTTTCAAACTTCTTTTCTCCTCTGAATGTAATTTCCATTTTTTTCTGTGTAATTTGCTCCTACCCTTTTCTAAAGATCCAGTTTCCACTTGTTTATCTCTGTTACTATATCCACTACTTCTAGTAGAGTTGGTTTAGACTTTGATTTCCATTTTCTAGTAATTGCTTTTTTGGTAGCCACCATAATTAGAGTCAGCAAGGCCTTGCTGTATGTAGGCAATTCTGATTCTGTATCATAACTAAAAAAAAAATGATTTCCTTAATTATACCAATTTGCTCACCCAGTATTTCTGATATAGTAGTAGTTTCTCTCTCCTACCCCCCCCCTACAATTTCTCAACCTAGCAGCCAGTTCTATAGCATATCCCAGCTCTCTTCTTATCAACTGTTCTATCAAAGAATCTTCAGTCCTTAAAATTTGGAAATGCTTTTATACAGTTCCACTGCACAAAGAAAGAAACTCCACTGACCCTTCTAATTTCCGCCTAATAGTCATCCTATCCCCCACTCTAAAATTCTTGAAAAATGCATTCATAGTCAACTTCTTAAAGATTTATTTCAGGAAAATCTCCTTACCCAATTTCAACATGGATTTAGACCTCATCACAGCACATCTGGAGCCCTTCTATCCTTCATCCAGGCTATAGCAGAGGCTAGAGATAACAATAAACTAGTATCATGTCTTTTCCTGGACCTCTTAAAAGCATTCAGCACTGTCTTCCACCCTAAGCTCCTTACTAAACTAACTGAACTTAACCTCTCCTCATCAACTACTCTCTGGTTCTCCAGCTATCTTAATAACAGATAGCAATCTGTTAGATGGCAGTCCTGCTCACCTTTCTTACCTGTCCAAACTGGTGTTCTCCAAGAATCCATTCTCGACCCACTTCTCTTTAATATTTGTATTAACAATCTATGCTGTATGCTCAGCCTCCTGCACCTCTTCACTGATGCAGTGCGCCGATGATTCTACTCTAATTACCATCTCGGATAACCCTACCAAACTTTACTCCCTCACACCGATTTCTTTTAACTCTATTGAACATTGATCAATCAATAACCAACTCATTCTTAACCCAAAGAAAACCAAACTTCTTCTTTTCCTTCCTAAATCAATGTCTAGCCTTAAAACTTCCTTCACTCTCTCTTCCCTAAACAACATTGTCATTCATCCAGACTCCCATACTAAACTTCTCGGAATCACAATTGATGATCAACTGAAATTTTACCATTATATCCAACAATACATCAAAAAGACCAATCAAAAACTTGGTTTACTGTACATAAACAAAAAATTGTTATCCATCACCTCTAGGACTTCTCTTGCTCAAGCCTACCTCTTCTCCTTTCTACTCTATGCTTCCCCTATATTTACCCACCTACAAGTAAATCTTTTGACCAAACTAAAACAAACTTATAACCAGATAGATTTGCCTGTAACACCCCTTACAAATCACTTAACTGCCTTGTCCTCAGAAAACTACAATGCTTGAATTTCCTCAACTACTCCAACTCTCACAGCTACAGATGACACACACTCTTCTTTTCAAGCCTGAAAATTGTCCCTCTCTGTCCAGCCATCTAACTGCATACAAAGTATCTCCATACTTCTGACCAAATGCTTTCAGGCACCTACAGGACAAATAAAACAATAGGTAGGGCTACTCTACAAATGCTCCTTATCTCAGATTTGGAACAAACTCCCAACTTGTCTGTGTTCTACTGAATCTTCAATCCATTTCAAAAGAGAATTAAAATAATACCTTGCTAACTCTCCCTCCTGCTCTTGTCACCACCCTACCTAATACTATCTCTCCCCTAACCACCTGTCTACAGCAATTTTCTTCTCTCCCTCTTGGTACATTAGCAAATAAATTCTTGGCCTCTTCCCATTCTATTACCTTTCTCTCTAATTATTCAATCCCAATACCTTGGTTCTTTTAGCAGTTTTCTACAGTAAATTCCAGCCTCCTCTTGCCTATTGTATGTATCCCTAATTGCAATCATCCCTGTCAGATTAATCTCCTTTCTACATTTCCTTGTTGTCTTAGCTCTTATAATACTTTTTGCTACTTTATGACTATTATATTTTGTACGGTTATTGTTATTCTCTTTAAGAATCTGCATCTGAAATCCCAGTCTCTCCTTGTTTCTTGAGCTTCCCCCCGTTTCATCATCATCATCCCTTGAGACTTTGAATTATAGGTTTCTGCTTGTGCTATGTATAGGAGCCTTAACTGTTTAGCTCTGAAATACACCTTCAAACTGGGTAATCCTAAACCTCCTTGTTCTATTAGAAGAATCAGCTTATCCCACTTGACTCTTGCTGTCTTTGCCTCCTAGATAAAATCCTTCAGCTCTTTAATAATTGCTATCCACAACTTCACCTCTGGTTGACAAAATTGTGCCTGACCTGTTTATAAAACTAAAGGGACTAAAAGCATTTTAACTGATTGTATCTTGCTGTCCATATCCATAAAACAGAGCTTCCAATTTCTCAATTCATGTATTAACTTTTGTATAAAACAGAGCTTCCAATTTCTCAATTCATGTATTAACTTTTGTTTAGTTTCTTCCCACATATCCTTAGCTGCCACACCAGAATCCTTTTTAATCCATACTCCTAAGTACTTTATTTTATCATGTCCCCATTAATATGGATATTGCTGAACCAATTTGTGTGTGGGTATATAATTTATAGCTATTGCCTTTGTTTTAGCTTCATTAATTTTGTATCCTGAAAATATATGAAACTGTGTCAAAATGTTCCAAAACACTGAAATATCCTTTTCTGGTTTTGTCAGGGATAAAAGTAATATCACCTGCAAATAGAGTCAGTTTTTATTGACTACCATGCCAGTTATATCCTCGAATTTCTGAGTCCCTTATTTTCTTTGCTAATGGTTCTAAATATAATGTAAATAACAAAGAGGAAATAAGACATCCCTACCTGGTTCCTCTGCTCCAACAGAAATTATCAGAGTGAAACCTTCCCACTTTAATTTTCATCTCCGATCCTTCATATACCCCCTAATCAACTTTATAACTTTATCAGGGAATGCAAATGCTTCCATTGCCCTGATCATAAACTCCTAGCTTACTCTGTCAAATTCTTTCTCTGCATCAAGACCCACCAACAACAATGGTATAGTCTTACATTCTTCTTCCATCTGGATCATCACTGTTCTGTTAATGTTGTCAAATGTTTGCCTCCCCTCCACAAAACCACATTGATCCATATCTAACAATGTTGGCATTACCTTTGCCATTCTTTTAGCCATTATAGACATAAACACTTTTTAATCATAGTTTAGAATTTAAATGGGTCTGTATGAAGCTGGATCTGATAGGTCTTACCCTCTTTAGGTATTATAGCCACCACCGCATTCTTCCAAGATGTTGGTGCTTCTCTTCCTCTTAAAATGCTGTTAAAAAAACTTCCAGATCTTTATCAGTTTTTTTCCCTCCTAGCTTCCAAACTTCCACAGGAATACCATCTGCTCCTGGGGACTTTCCTGTGGACTGATTATACATCACAATTTTTATCTCATCTCCTCCTGTCCTGTTACTGATTGAGTCTCATCTACCTCTAACCTTGACATATTTCATTTTTCCATAAACATTTCCATTTGTACCTTTTCTTGATTTCCATATTTTTCTACTTTATACAGACTTTCATAAAATTTCTGAAATATTTCTAGTACCTCTACAAGATCTTGTTATCTTCCTTGTTATAGGCTTCCTAAGCTTGGCAACAACCCTTTCTGCTTTCTGTTACCTGAGTCGTTGAGTTAATAGTTTTTGTGCTCTGGAATTATTATCAAAAAACAGTTATTTAACAGGAATCTTTCTAAACTCATGCATATTATTGAGGTAATTCCTTATTTTCTGTTTAGCAGTCTGCAATTACATCTCTTCTTGTTCTGAGATTCTACCTATTCTGCAATACTTTAACCTTTGTCAGTCCCTCTAAATAATTCTTGTTACTTCTTAACCATATTCTTCTTTCTTTTTATTTCCCCCTATTTTTAAACTCTACTTTAATTTTATCCCACTCCCTAGCTATATTTTCAGAAGAAATTTCTATCTTCTGTAATAACTCACAAATAATTTCCACTAGCATTTCTTAAACTCCTCTCTTTTCAACAGATAGGTGGGAAAGCACCAGTGTCTTATTTTTTATTTCATTACCCTGCATTTGTATTTTAGTTATTACTGGCACATGATCTGAAATAGTTGTTGGATGAGTATCAAAACTTTCTATTAAATGCACATGTTTATATGAAATATAATGTCTGTCTAGCCTAGCCAAGTTTTTGTATCTTGGGAATAATATGTACATTTACTCAAACTCCAGCTACTGAATTCACATCTTCCATACTAAATATTTTCATAAATTTCTTCAAAAAACTATCCTCCTTTGTTATATTTTCCCTTCTTGGCCCTCAGATACATCATCACTGCTGCAAATCAAGTTCCAATCCCCACCTATAAGCAATATTCCCTACTTTAAACTGATTATTTCTCAAAGAATTTTTTAAGCTCCATTATAGCAGTTTTAGGTGGAATATAAATACATGGGGTCCCCTTTATATTACCGAACCAACACTTCACTGACACGCAGAAGACCGAGACGAAATGACTGAAAAGCAAGTTGATCGAAAAGGTGATTTGCCGACAGCCGAAAGACCGACAAGGGTAACGTGTGAGCGCGACTCGGTAAGTGTGTGATAGTGACGGAGTTAGGAGCGGTCAGGTAAGTGTGCGATATTGTGGGATTTTGGGTTAGGGTGTGGGAAAGGTGAGTGTGTGGTAGTGTCGGAGTTAGGGTTCGGGTAAGGTAAGTGTGTGATAGTGACGGACTGTAGTTTAGGGACGGGTTAAGTGAGTTAGGTTTAGAGTGCGGGTAGGGTGAGTGTGCGATAGTGACGGGCTTTATGTTTTAGGGTGGGTTAAGTGAGTTAGGGTTAGGGTGCAGGTAGGTTAAGTGTGCGATAGTGACAGTCTTTAGGTGTAGGGGTGGGTTAAGTGAGTTAGGGTTAGGGTGCGTTAGGGTAACTGTGCTGTAGTGTCGGACCTTAGGGTTAGGGTTTGGGTTAGGGTTAGTGGATATGTCATTGTGTGTCATGTGTAGTTTACGTTGTTTGTGTCGGTGTAATTGTGTTCGGTTTTGTGAGTTGTCGGTGTTGTGTGTTTTCGGTTATTTGGGGTCGGTGTTTTGTGTGTCGGTGAAGTGTCGGTTCGGTAATGTAAAGTAGACCCAAATACATGCCAGTGTAATCCTCTTCCCTTGCCAGTAACCCCTTAGTACTACAAATCTACCATTATTATCTTTTTTATCCTCTTTTATCAAAATTGGAGCTCTTCTTCCAGTTAATATAAGTACTCCTATTTTCCTGAGCTCTTCTTGCAGTTAATATAAGTATTCCTGTTTTCCTTTTTCCCATGTACTCTGCTGAATAACCACCCTGAAAACCTTTCTTTATCAAATTCACGCATTCAATTCTTTCCAAATGTGTCTCCTGTAGCAGAGCTATTTGCACTGTCCATTTTAATATAGTTCACTACCCTTTCTTTTCTGTATATATCTGTGAGACCATTTACTTTTAAAGATAGTATAGAAAGTCACTCATTATGTTAAAAAGTTATTATTCCCACCTTTTATGTGTAACTGCTGTTTTGTTAGGTGTCTAATGCCAGCTTTTGTGGTACATGCATTAACTGATGTTTTCCAGGTTGATCTTTTATACAGTTGTTTCTTGTCATGTCCTTTTGAGCCTGTGTCACATCCTACAGAACTTTTTTGTTCTATTGAAAGCCCTAAAACAAAAAAGCAAACACACACCCCATACACCCCTACAACCTATTAAGTTATTACTAACACAGAAAACTATGTACATCTTCAAATATTGAAGTTTTACCCTCCTAATAGAAACAATTGTCCCAGACTGACAGTGACACTGACAGACTTGGATTAACCTAAAAGTAAGTTTACCCATGCTAAGACCCATGGTACAGGCTGTGCTTCTACTAAGAGTTGTCTGGTTTTGTCTTGTCTTTATTACTGTTCAAGACTGGGAAAAAAAATTGAATGCTTACAGAAAATATTATCTCCTAGCCTTTGAAAGAAATATTCAGTTTGTATTGCTGTTTATCAGATTGTCTCCTTGAAGACATGAGGACCAGATACTCTACAAGCACTCACTTGTTTGCTAGAGGATACCATTTTATTATAATCATTGCTCTTTTTTTTTATTTGCTTTCTCTTAAAATTTGTTACTGGATCAAACCAGGGGCCTTAATCCAGTTATTCCCCTATACAAGAGTAAGAAAAAGCACACCAGTTTTTATACTGTCATGCTCTTTTGACCGGATTTTTCTCCATTTTTTAAGTTGCAGTGCCTACACTTCTAAAAACTGAACACGGAGAAAGAAAGAAGAAAGAAAAAAAAAAACAGGGGCACCTGTTTACTTTGGTATCCCATTACATATGAAAATAACTGAGAAAACTTTGCTTTATAGCATGAAGATTATATTGTGCATTATAAACATACTACTGCCAAGAACAAAATTTTGTTTTGCTTACACTTAACTCTTTCCTTCCGCTTCCCCACTCCGAAATATTCTTCCAGACATTAGTGGCATGAAGTAGGGCATATGCTTTAGAGTCCCCCCACATGTTTAACGCAGTCAAAACAATCCAATATTTCCAGGTTTTATTGTTCTGTCATTTTTCACAAATATAATTAGTGCTTTTTAATCCCACATTTATTTGTCAATTTCCAAGTTGCTGGTTTTATTCCTGTTGATGTTCATCTCCCAAGTCCAGTCTTTGCTTCATTTCCAGTGTACTCCCAGTTCTTCTGGTCAACTCTTGCACTTTTTTCTGCCTCTTGAGCATTTTCCGTTGAAACATTGGAAAAGATTTTACTGGAACAGTCTCTCTGTGGTCTTTATTACCAGAAGAAAAAGAAGAAGAATATCCTTCTGTTTCATAGCTCACTTTTTGTTGGACAAACTTTTGTATTTCCTCCTTAGCATGCTCTGCATTAAAAATTATTTTGTCCCTCCGGCAAATAATATTCTGAAAATAGCTGGGCACAGCAACTTGAATCTCAACTTTGCTTTTATATCCAGGAGATATGCTTTTCCTAAAAGAGACACTGGAGTGGGTGGGGCTGCAGTATCTTTGGCTAGTATATGGAAATCATACAAAGAGAGATACAGACCATCCCTGACAAAACAGGTTGACCTTTTTGCTATCACCTCTCAAACTGACACATGTTGACATCTATTAGATCTGTCTTGAATAATACCAGTTAATTAGCCCATTGTTTATACCAATTATCTTGAACCTGTACTATGGTATTATTCTTGCTTATAGCAGAATGTTGTTTAAGACTGGTATTTACCTGCTTCAAGCATATGCATGGAGAGATCCATCATGTCTCATTGCATCTTCCTCAGAGTGTATCCCCAATGATTATTAAACTCCAGGTGGGCAACCGCAAGGTCATAATCATATTCAGGGGATAGAGATCTAAGAGCTCTTAGTCACATCATGAATTTAGGCACCTGAGAGGCAGCTTACCATTCCCCCATTTGTTGATCAGCTTGGTGAGGGTAGAATCTGTGTGCCTAACTACAGAGCTATGAATAACCAGGATTGTACCATGGGAAGCTGCAGGAGTTGGCAGCAGTATGGACAAAGACTTGCAATGTTAATAATTTTTCGTAGAAATAATATAAGAGGATACAGGTATAGGTGTGCCAGTGCATTTAGTTGGTTGAGTTGTGTTTGTAAGGTGTCTAGGATTACCTCAGCATAACTTGGTTTAGTGTTGTAGTGCTTTGTATTAAAGATGTGATGTTGGAACTGACAGATAACTAGAAACCCACCATGAGTTTGAATAAATATGTTTATCTCTCTCACAAAATGGTGTAGTTGTTAAGTAAGTGTACAGGGTTGTTGGTAAGCATGAGGTAGTTACTGCACAACCTCAAAGAATCTGGTGTAAGTGGACTGGCCAAAGGAGAAGCTAAAGCAGTTTGTGAACTTACATTGCAGAGACAGGTGTGGGACTGAATGGAGCAAGATGGATGGAGTAATATTAGAGCAGGGTGATGTTAATATGGTAACTAGAGTTGACTGGCATGGGGCATGTAGAAGTTAGCCAAAGCAAATTGCTGCAATGGGTAATAATGTACACAACAATGACAAACTAGAAAGGAAGTAACTGGTGAGGGCTACTATATCATAAAATGTTAGTACTATGATTTGTTATGATGTGCTAAGAAAAAGTTAGAAATAGACAGGGCTACATTGATTTAAATGGCTTAAAATTGTTTCAGAGAGGGATAACAACCAATTAAATGCACTTGAATAGTTGTGAGCTAAACAGAAGGTCAACTCATTGCTGGATGCGAAGCCATTTTTTTTGTAAATAGAAGAACTCTGGATTAAAGAGACTAAATTAAGTTAATTTAAACTAAAAATTAATTTTTAAACAGTGACTATAGCCAATGGGGATAACAAGGCCATGGGTGGGTATGTGCAACAACAGAACCCCAGCAAAACAAAGTGTAAAGCTATAAATAATATTTGCAGTAGTAGTGATAACCAACAAGAGCTCATGATTTATCATAACCAGGGGAAAAAACAAATGGGAGTAAAGACTAAAGAAGGAGGAAGCACCAGTGTCCAGAAACGTTTAGTTTCACACGAACAGCCCAGCTGGTGGCAGTACAAGCAACAGAAGTGTGGTAGTGATTAACAGTAATAACCCTTGAATAGCAATGACTGGAGTGAAAACAATGAAGGTTTGGCTTGGTTAGTTACAGAAACGGTAAGATGCCACTGTCAACAGAAAAAAAGCTAAGCGCATATAAAGTTCAAACACAGTAAGAAACACTTAAGCACAATAATATACAATTAAGTGCAGTAATTCAGGTACAGACCACCATCAGAAAGCTCTGATGTAGATATGCAACAGAACTCAAGAAGGTGTATTTACCTCGTTACAGGAAAGTTTGGAAAAAAAACACAGCTTTATCTAGGTGCAGCACAACTTCTCTGAGGGGGTGTCTGATGAGATGTGACAAATTTAAAGTTCCTGTTATGAAGAAGAAGGTAGCTTTATATGTGGAAGGTTTGCGCTCGTTTACTGCTGAATCTGTGGATTGGCTGAAAGCCCAGTTTAGGGCCCAGACAGCAAAAAAAGCTGGATAAAAGGTCTCTCTCTCTCTGTTGTGATGTTGCACTGGGCTGTGCAGTGATTGGCGTCTCAGTACTACTGAGTACTTGGCCACACCATTGTGCTCTATGTATAGCAAGAAGGATCCTGCCAGAGTTAGAATCATCAAATCAGCAGACAGACATAAAAGAATGGCTCACAGTAGAAATGACCAGAACAAGTTGGCTATTGCTCCTCCTTTTACCAGGACAAATCAGGCATTATTCAGGTTCAGATTTTAAAATGGCTTGACAGAAGATCTTTCCCCCATTCTCACTCTCTTTCTCACTCTCTCACTCATTTGTACTTTTTTGTGCTGAGATCAGCAGCTCTGCAGACCGCAGCTTTGATCTGCACAATTGTTCTCCATTTATAGCAAGAAGGTTCCCACTGATGCAGAAATCAACCAATCAGCAAGGGCAGTCCACATAAGAAAAGACCAGGACAATATAGCTACTACTACTCCTCTCATCAGGACAAATTAGTGACCAAAGTCCTAATACAGGATGCTAGCAAGCAGGTCCCTTGGTCATTTCATGCATTACTCAGATTCCATATGTTTATTTATTTTATTTAAATTTGTTAACAGCGGTAGAACACATACCCATATGCACCTTCTTCTGTCTCAGCTAGGGACTACAAAGCAATGCAACACAGACCATGCCAAACAAAGCAAAGACATGGTATTCAAAACAGTGGAAAATTAGTTCTATATGCAATAAATACAAAGCAAAGACATGGTATTCAAAAAATTTATTGCATATAGAACTAATTTTCCACTGTTTTGAATACCATGTCTTTGCTTTTTTTGGCATGGTCTGTGTTACATTGCTTTGTAAGTGTTCTACCACTGTTAACAAATTTAAATAAAATAAATATATAAATAAATATATATATATATATATATATATATATATATACACACACACACACACACACACACACACACACACACACACACACACACACACACAACTACATAACATGATACATAACGTATATATTTTAGCAGATATTTTCATTGTTGAAAGACTGAGATTAAGAGGCAGAAGTGAAAGAGGAAGTGTGGAGAGAGTATATTAATGAATATTAGATTATATACTCAGAGACGGAGCATTTGCATCTTGTCTTCAGATAAGCTTTAAGTTCCAAGAAGAATTTGAAGAGTAATGCTCTTTAGAGAATGATGGGAGCATACCTCTCAAACTCTTTGAGCAAGAAATCTGTATAAAGGCTGACATAATGGGGGGACAAAGGCCCAAAAATAGGGACGGATTTTAAATATTGATCTTATAAACTTAAAAAGTTGATAAAATAACAGGATTTGTCTTAGTATGCATTTTTCTGAAGAATATGAAGTTTGAAACTCCAATGCATGTCATTATTTAGTGACTTTAATCCTCAGATCATCCCAGTGATTTACCAGAAAGCCACAGATTTTATGAGAAACAGACCAAAAATATAAAGTAAAAATCTGGACATTCTGCAACAATCTGGATAGTTAAGAGGTATGGATGGGAGGTTTACTCATAGATTTGAGCTATGAAGAGAGAAGGAGTTGTCTGTTCTGAGTAGTCTTGTTTTGAGGGTCTGAAATAGGGGACTAGAATGGTTATGATTTATACAGTTAAATGGGGGTGTTTGATGTATTAGTGTGTTAGCTGTTGGGGGGAGGGTTTTATCTTTGAGAAGTTTAAATAGTTGGAAGTTGAGTAGAAGGTCAGCTCATCATAGGATGGAAAGTCTTTTTTTGTAAAGTATGCAGTGATGTTCATTTATATAGGACAGAGTGATACACTGGCAGATAGAGTTTGAAAGAGATTGAATGTGTTGGCATATATTTTGGAGCTTCCCACAGTTAGAGGGAAAATATATTCTAGTTGGGCTAGTAAAATGCCTTTCCGTATGGCCATTCTTGTAGATCTGCAAAGGAATGTTGAGATTTTCTTAACCCAGAACAAGAGTAAGTTGATTTTATTCTCAAGGAAGAATGCAGCACAAATATTTGGTAACTGTTCCTAATCAATATTTTTTAAACTCCATGAAAAATACTTAAAATAAAATAAAGTACAAAAAAATCCAAGAGAAGACAAACAATTCATATATGCCAAATACAAACCAGTAAATCCAAAATAGTCACATAGAAGCAGCAGCCACAAAGTACTGGCAGGTCTCAGTGATCAAACTCCGTCTTCTTTTGCATACCTTAAATAAAATAACTTCTTTTCAGCTGCTCCCACGGTTCAGATGGAGTTAATCCCTTTGCATTCAAACAATGCAGTGCAAACTTTTGCTAACTGACCATATCCAAGAACTTTTTTTAAAACTTCAAGAGAAAACAAATAAAAACAACTGCAATAAGATAGCAACATAAGACAAGAAACTAACTATGCAAATTATAAACTGATTGTGATGTCCCTTATCTGGGCCAGCGATCAAGGAGTCTCTGTCCTCACCATGGACACTTGTGAGGGACATTCACTTGGAACAAAAAAAATTGATACACACAGCATTTCCAAATGCAGCTCTCTGCACCAAACAGAAGTTCCCATAAGAGCACAGAGGGAATGCACTCAGTCTTGGGGCTGGGTTTCCGTCTGTCTCTCCAGGCCCCAAATAGGACTCCCCATTGGCACAGCTGTAGAGCTGAGTCCTCAGCCAAGTGTTCCAAGCCAAGATCTCCACCACCCTTTCTGTGAAACCAGTGCTCCGTGTCCCTGCTCCAAGTAGCTGACACACACACTGTCTGAGATTTGATTTACACACACACACACACACACACACACACACACACACACACACACACACACCTGTGAAAGGCTGGCACAGATTTACCAGCTATGCCCAGACTAAAAGGTAGTTCCACCAATGCCAGAACACACCAAAGCCAGCTACTCTAAGGCTCTTACAAGGGTACCCAATTAAACTGAGTAAAATTAATACTAATACAAATGGTCTAGTTTGACTAATGCAGCAAGGCTTTCCAGGGTGACCACAGTGTCACCAAATAAATATAAGTACTTTCAAAGGTTAAAATATTCTCTAAAAGACCAGCCACAGTGAAAAGTTTAAATATATTTAATAATAAATAATAAAAGAACATAAAAATACAAAATATCTATTTACAATAAATGCAGAGTTTCAATCACAGGAAATATTAAAAATAACACAGATGGATAGATTCACATAGAAACAAAAAACAGTACTCAATTAATCTCACTGTATTTTCCTGACTGATCTAAAGAATTACTATTCCCTGGTTACTTACTAAAGCAAGGCAAGATTAAGTGGGTGAGTGGTCCTTCTTTGTCAGGTTTCAAAAACAGACTACCCTGAGACTTCTTTCTCATAGGATCATAAGATCATAGGAGGTTACTAGGCTAATGGCCCTCGGGGCCTTACAAACCTAGCCATGAGTTTATCCTCAGAACGAAACTTCAGTCAGCACCTGTTACCCCTGTTAATGAGGGGCACAGGTGGAACCACTGGGACAAATTTATGGTTTGCCATCCACTCATCAAGGTTGCACTTGAAGAGGATCATCGAGGTACTCTGTTTGATGTGTATGGGAAGTCTATTCCAGAGACAGGGCAGCCTCTGGGAGACAAACCTGTCTTTCCGTCAGGTTTTGTTGATGTCGCTTATTAGATTCAGGCCTTTTGAGTGGGTAGTGCGTGAGGAGTTAGACTTATGGATATGGAGCATCTCTAGTAGGGCAGGGTCCATGATTGCCTTGTAGGTGAGACACAGATCACCCCTGAGCAATCTATATCATACTGAGTAGAGTGATAGTGATTTGAACCTGTCTGCATCTAGTATTAAAACATCATTTTAGTGTTGGATTACAGAATGCCATCGCATACATCTGGTTATCTGGCTCTGGTTCCCACACTACCCCCTTTTCTACAAACTAGACTTGAATCTAGCATATGTGTTGCCATACACACACACATAGAGCTTTGCTAAGATGTGTTATAGCATCTGAAAGCTATAAAACCATTTCAAAACTTCTACCCTTTCAGGGTAGCAATTAATTTACACCTAAGGACAATACAGTAGGATTCCTAGTCCTGGTTTTCAGAGATATTTTGTCTCTGTCTGCAATCAGAAGTGTAAGATACAGTCTTTATGGCCTAAACCAGGTAATTTAATTTCAGACTATTTTTCAAAGTTAGCCAGACTGAGATTAACCTCTTGTCTTCCAGTATTTTCTGTTACAATGTATTTATTTTAACAGTTACCATACTGTCTGACATACAGGTGTATTTCTTTTCTGTCCAGCAGGATCCACTGTTGGTACATTTTTAACACAAGCAGCTTTACAAATACATTTTCAACACAAGCATCTGTACAAATCAGTTTCATATGCAAATGACACAGCTAGCTATGCTGGCATATGTTACACATCCACTGCCGTACAACTCCTGGCATAGCTGGCAATACCTTACATTATCACACCAATAAATCCAAAACAATCAGCAGCAGTCACAGATCACTGACAACTCTCACAGATGCATTTACGGGTTTACTTCATTTCACTGAAAACACACTTCACTGAAACTCATTTAGTTGAAAACTCATTTCACTGAAAATCAGCTGCCTGAGCACAATTCACTGAAAGCTCACTTTACTGAAAGCTCATTTGACTGAAACTCATTTCGTTGAAAGGTATATGCCCTGTTCCCCACTGTAGTGTGATCCTGGAGTTAGTTTATATAGTAAGGGGGGGCACAGCCCCCCACATAGTTTGGGTATATATTATCTTCTGAATAGAGTTATTCATTCAACTTGTAAGTATCCATGTCTATGGTCTCCAATGTTTAAAATAGGTGGGGGCTACGCTCCCCACACCCCCCACTGTGGGGGCTGTGCCCCCCACACTCCGCCTTACTATATATATATATATATATATATATATATATATATATATACTAACTCCGGTATTGCACTGCAGTGGGGAACAGCGCATATATCTTTTAACGAAATGAGTTTTAGTCAAATGAGTTTTCAGTGAAGTGAGCTTCCAGTGAATGGTGCTCAGGCAACTGATTTTCAGTGAAATGAGTTTTCAATGAAATGAGTTTCAGTGAAGTGTGTTTTCAGTGAAACAAAGTAGACCCATATTTGCATATTGAAGATTTAAGCCAATCATCTCAGGGCCTAGATCTGTAATGTTTGCATGAATACAAGGACATATTTTCTCCCACATGCCTTCAATGAATCATTGTGCCTAGCATTCCACCTTCTGGCATACATGCAATTCCTCACCTTCCTACCATACAGCAGACATAAACTAAAGGATCCCTTCCCCAAGCCACTTCAATGAGCTCAGTTCAGTGCTGACTGGATGATTCTTACTCGTAGAGGATCCTTCTTGTTATTCATTACCTAAGGCAGTTCTTTAGCCTCAGTCATATGAGAACCCTATCTTTCCACCATTGTGCTGTCATGTTTTCTTCTCTGCCAAAAATTGCTTTGCCTGCACATATTTTGCTTCATCTGATTTAGTTGTCAGCGTTTTTTTAGAACCACTATTTGTACTGTAATCTCTCTTTTGTAATCTCCTTTTATTATAAAAAATTATATGGCCTTTTCTGTTTGACTTT
>NC_056735.1:1820865046-1820877546 GCF_019279795.1 Protopterus annectens
CCCTGACTAGCTAGTACCCAGTGCATCCTAATAAAAGTAGTCTTGGTGGTATCCCTTCTAAAGGGGCCATTTTTCAGGTCTGGCAACCCTTTATTTCAAATCTATCTATTGTAATAATCTTTACCTACCTATTTACTTAATTGAACTATGGACTTCAGCAGTCTTAGCAATACTATCAGTGTTCAGCCCTCACCTACACTCACTGATACTTTTTTGGGGCTCACCTCTGCTGGGGGGGGTCTTTACCTGATCCATTCGCCCTTTGGGCTCACTCCACCCCCTGCCCTACCCCCAATTCCCACCCACCCCCACTACATCTAAAGTTATACCTCACCTTACCCCCCTAACATTCTTCCTGTTCCAATCACCTGCCATAGCTAATTCATAACTCCTCTAACTCTAACTCAGCACCCATACCTGTACTCACTCCCCGCCTCCACCCCATATCATATAACACTACTAATAGCTACCAAACAACCATAATGCACATCCTACTACCCTTTTTCCTATTAGTCCACACCTGCCTTTCCTACACTACAGCCATACAAACTAACCTACCGTTAGACACCACCTCATTCTATACTACATATGACGTAAAACACACCAGCTCCCATATATGCTTTACAGTCTGTCCAACATTATTTTCCACAAATATTATGCCACAGACACCTAACACCCATCTATCTACTACTATCAATAGGAAAGCAGTATACATATCACTCTCAAACCTAACCTATGTTATCAAACACATATTTAAACTCAGTAAAAGACACCTCATAGTTAGCGACATACACCCAAACCCAGGACCCTCCTTTACTAACCTTCCAAATAGAGCTCACTCCGATCTCCTAATAATTAATATCAACATAAGAAGTACTTCAAATAAATAAGTAGACCTACATGCTTTTATTTCTCATTACTCCCCTGACATTGTAACCATTTCCGAAATATGGCTGAAACCACATATCACTAACGATGTGATTCTACCACCAGGTCACAGCATCCTAAGGCTAGATAGACCAAATAGGAAGGGTGGTGGAGTTGCAATTCTATTTAAAAATGAAATAAACCTCCAGCCCTTTCATACCCCTCTACCAACATTTCAAAATGCTAAAACCATAGGCTGTATTCTATCAATAAACAATGAAAAGAAAATTAACATCCTTTGTTGCTATATTCCTCCTGAAAATAACTCCCCGCCATAGAAGAGATCCTTCAATGGCTGATTCAAAACTGCCCTCAAGAAACAATTTTACTAGACGACCTCAATACCGACTGGCAAGCCTTCAATGCCAAAAACCCTACCAACAGTATTAACCTCTGCAATTTCACACAACTAATTTAAGACCCCACCAGAATAGATAGGAAAACCCATAAACAAACCATTCTTGACTGGACACTAGTAAATAGCCCCAAACATCACTATCAGGTAGGGTCCCTACCTGACATAGTCAGTGACCATCTCCCTACTTTCCTCCTCAGGAAATGAACCAAAACCCCTAAACCCATAACCTATAAATACATTATGGATGATCGTAACTTAACCCCAGACAAGCTAAACAACATTCTCCACCAATATAACTGGCTCCCTCTAAAAATCCTACAGCTAGATCAGGCAGTAGAATACTTTAATAATACATTTATCTCAGTTCTAAATTCCATTGCACCAGTAAGAAAGAGAAAAATCAAAGCAAACTATGCACCATGGTTAAGTTGGGACACAAGAGCCCTTCGTAAGACCAGAGACAAGAACTGGAAGCAATGGAAACAAGACAACTCTAATCATACCAAACTAAGGTATAAACAACTTAGGAACTTAGCCAAAATACAAACCAAACTGGACAAACAAAACTACTTCCTAGGTCTCCATAACAAATACTCAAACAACCCCCAAAAGTTTTGGCATTCTATCAACTCTTTACTTAAACCAGGAACAATTGCTACCCCCACCCCCACCTCCTCATATACTAACAGCAAAGATATAGCCTCCCAGCTTTACTCTCACTTCATAAACTCAATACAAACTCTGTCCAACCAGCTAACAAACACTAATACCTCATCTAACGCAGCCACTGGAAGCACTCCTGACAATACTACCAACCAACCATCCTTCTCCCTCTCTCCAGTCCCTACATCAAAAATTAGAAACCTGCTCCTCAAACTAAAGCCTACCACACTTGCTGCAGGTGGTATACCCACTAACTTCCTAAGAGTAGCAGCTGACTCTCTTTCTTATCCAGTATCACTCCTAATAAATAGGTCCATTCAGGAAGCCTATGTACCACAACTATGGAAAATGTCCTACATTATACCTCTTCACAAAGGAGGTAAATCTTACGAATTTTCCAACTACAGGCTAATAGCTATTCTTTCCCTATTATCTAAGCTCCTAGAGAAATGCATACATTCACAAGTTATGCAATTCCTAGACACAAACAAGCTTCTTTCATCCTCCCAACACAGTTTCCGCCCTCACCATAGTACAACTTCTGCTCTTCTCTCATTCAGCAACCTGGTTAATCAACATAGAAACAACAACAACTATATATCTGCTACATTTTTAGACCTCTAAAAAGCTTTCGACATGGTCTCACACCCTAAACTACTGGACACCCTTCATTTTCTGTCCTTCACTTCCTCAACCATCTCCTGGTCCAATAGCTACCTATCAAGCAGACAACAATCTGTACATTGGCACAATGAGCTATCCCCTCCGCTCCCTAACTCTATAGGAGTACCTCAAGGCTCAATACTAGGCCCACTACTTTTCACTATTTTTATATACCTTCGCTAAGCAAGCCTCACTAATTCAGTATGCAGATGATTCCACTCTCATCTGTGCAGCCCCATCTGTCAATACCCTACAACAACTAGCCCAGGAATCTTTCTCCGCTATTGAAACTTGGATCACTGAAATCCAACTTATTCTTAATCCAAATAAAACCAAATTTCTGCTGTTCACACCTAATAAAACTAAATCCTCCCCCTCCACTTTCTCTATCTCATCTAGGAATGGCACTATCATCTCTCCATCCACTCACACAAAACTCCTAGGAGTTGAAATGGACAACAACCTATCATTTGATCTTTACATAGCACAAACCATTCAAAAAGTTCATAAGAAAATGGGAACCCTATACAGGCACAAAAACTATCTCATAGCAAAAGCACATATCACTCTAGCGCAAACTCATCTTCTATCGACACTTACTTATGCCGCACCAATCCTAACCCACACTAAAAAATCAGATCTGGATAAGTTAGAGTAGAGTCATACTACAACAAAATAGCTAAATTTGCTAACAGTTCCCCCTTTAGAACTCATCCAAGTACTAAAAGAAATTAAATGGCTTGAATTTCCTAACTTACTATCTTACCAGCAACTCATCTATGTCTTTAACATCAGAAACCACCCAGACAAAACTCCAGCCCTCAGTCAGCTAATAACCTCTACGCTGTTCCAGTAAAACCCCCTCAGTGTTACTACTACTAACAACACTGCTGGAAAAGCCCTTTATTCCCACATCATAGCTAAAAATGAAACAATCTCCCCACCAATGTAACCTCCACAATAACAAATACAAACTTCAAAAAGTTACTTAACTCTCATCTCAGGACAACTTGGATTTGCCCATGTATCACTTGACAATCCCTATACCTTTCTTTTCTCTTCTACCAATCTACTCCAGTCTAAGCATCACACTATATCTATGTACACAGAAATACTGGCTCATCATATATCATACTGGTCTTTGTGCTCCTTTCTGTGCATACTTACTACAACTGTAAGCAATACTTAGTACCTTTGTAAAATTATTTCAAACTGTAACTTTTGTCCTGCAAAACCTGTTAACTACCTGGGAACTAACTTCTGAATATATATGTCTGAACCCTTGTAAATATTAGTCAAATTGTATCTTAGTCCTACAATGCCTGTTTAACTATTGTTAACAAAGTAATGAATAACTCTACTTGTAAATAAGTTTTTTTCTATTACCTGTTTTGTATATTTCTCATTGTCTAAAAGTCTTCTTAATTGAGAAGCACTGAAACTGGACCTGGTCCAGCTGGATTTTCCCAGTTAACAAATGTAAAATAAATAAAATAAAAATAAATAAACAGCAGTAGCAGGAGCAAAATGAACCCTTGGCAAAGCTTGATTCTACCTATATCAAATCTACCTTAATGCCAGAGATGTGGGCACAGCTATGACTGCATTCATATATGGGTCAGACAACATGCAGCAGTCCCAGTAAACCTTACTCCTGCTGGACCTCCTATAGTATAAGCTGGGACACACAGTCTCCACCCTTTTTCACATCTATAGAACAGCCACGGATTGGGCTCACACAGCCCAGTATTGTAGTCCCATACTGCATTCTACATTTTTATTTTGCTTATAAATTACCTGTTTGCAGAGTCTTGCTGCAGTTCATTTATCTTCTTCACTTTTTCTGCCTGCCTAAAGACTATCATTTCTTGTTATCATTTGCTTGCATTATGCATAAATGGGTTGTACCTAGCAGCCATTCTTATTCATATTGAATTCCTCTGCTGTTTCCTATTTAATAAGACAACCTCTCAAACTTTGTTGGCCATATCTTTAAATGACAAATTTACAGCATAATTTCACCTTCCAAGTAAATTGATTATAGTCTTGTCTCCTAAAGCAGCTTCATCCACAGCCTTATACCACATTAGTTTTTATTTTTATACTTCAGCCAAACGTTTGTATCACTTTGGAGATTCATATTTTCTTTTTTTGTCTCATGTTCCAATTTTGTCATATGTGATGATTGCAGAAAACAAAATAAAGCAAAAATTGAAATAAAGCCATTTCCAAATAACTACAGTTATACTATTCATCTGAAAAGGGTCACCAATCATAGTTTAAGCTTACAAATCTTTCAGTAGTTTACAAATACTTGCATACTGATTTTTATCCTAGTTGTACAAAACATTCTCAGACTTTTTTTTCCCTCTCTCATTCATGGGAATCATGTTTGTTGACCTGAACAACTTTTCAGCAACAGAATAAATGGAACGGCCATGAACATTTTAGAAGCAAGCCAGTGTAGTCTTCTGTTTTAAATATATTAGCTAGAGACATCAAAGTTATGGAAACTATGTATCCTAAGATGCCCGTTATTTATTTTTAATGTATTCAGACCACAAACATGCCATGATGAATATTGGTGGCTTCTGAAAAAATATAACAAAACATACGTACCATCACAAAATTAACTTTATAAAATGCATGAGAATTAGTTATCTTACTTGGCAAAACTGAGAAGCAAGTTTAGCTGCAAAATACATTTCCAATTTTTTGCTGTTTATGTCCTCACACAATAGAGGCCTTTTCTGAAAGTTTGTGATCATATTTAATATACAAGAGGAAGTTCACAACTCTGAAATCTGTAAATGCTAAAGCAATTTCTAGTTCCATATGCATGCTTATATGGAAAAAAAGGCACATGATAATAATTCTTAAGGAAACAAGAAAATGCAAAAGAATGTAGCAGTAAATGTCAGACAGGTTTAAAAAAGATTCTGCTAAAATGTTAATCGCTATGTTAGGATGGTGTAAAAACAGGAGTAAAACAATAAATAAAGTCCAAAGAAGCAGAAAAGACCAGATGTTGTTAAACTTCAAGTCAAAGGAAAGCTGCTAAAAAATTCTACCTTAAAGAATTCTATGCATTGGATACATTCTTTCAGTAAATGGACAGTAACAGAATTAGTGAAAACTAGAACTGTTCATAGGTTAATACTAGGCTATCAGTTTACAGACAATTCATTCCAAGTCTAGCCAGTATCCAGAGATTAGAATGAAACTCTGTACCGTGTATTTTTGAGGAAAAGACCTAAACCATTATCCTAACCCTGTTCGCTTTTATTCCAGCCCTGCCCCCCCCCCCGTTATGTTTTAAAACTAAAAAAAATGTGAATCTAAACTTTTAAAATGATTGCATTGCGTTATTAAAACACTAAAATAGTTAATTGTGATTAAGGTAAATATTTTGATCACCAAGGGAAGACATGGCTTTGGGAGCTTATGTAATAACCATCAGTTAGTTGACATGCAGTCTTAGTTAAGACCTGAGTACATCATGGAGCAGATTATAAAAATGTATAAATATTTAAGTATATTTGCTTAAAATATTTTAATATAGCAAAAATATTGAAAGTGCTGCTTTGCCAAATGACATTCTGCACTCTTGACATAAGACAAGTACCCATAAGGTTAAAAAATTCAGTTTCCAAGTAATAAGCATTTTACAGTTGAAAGTCTGACCTCACCTAGCCATTTAGGCCAAATTATAATTAAAATAACTGGAATGGTTAACAAATGCTCACATCTAGTGTCTTTTACCTTATAACTTAAGTGTCTGCCTTCTGCAGGTGTTGGATGTGATAGGTCAGTTGTTGTGTCTTTTGGCTTTTCCCAGTTAGGGGTCACCACAGCGGAACTTCGGTCCGCTAATGATTGGAAGTAGATTTTTACTTGCCAAGTTGCTGGCCCTGACACACAACCTTCAAGGAAGGTACGCCCATTCACGCATGTCTCCACACAGAAGACGCTCTAGCTGAGAATCGAACAGGACAACGTCTTACTGTGAGGCGACAATGCTACCGCAGCACCACCACCGCAGTGGATGTGATAGGTCAGCACTCAACTGAATACTAGTAGTATCTGGATATAGCACAGCAGATTAGGTAATACTCAGATGCTGGCATATATCAAATATAGCAGAACAAGTACATACTGATGGATACAACAATTATTTAGTACAGAATGTCTAAGGGTTGAGTCGCACAGAACAGTAGGAGTACTCTGTGGTAGGGTATTAAAGGTGAAAGTGAAAAAAAAAGAGACTGTTAGAGGGGAAGGCATACAACTTTTATTATTGTGTCTGAATATGCTATAGCTGGAAGACCAGATACGTTGTCAACATTTTTACTGCATTTAGACTGAGTTTGTCACAGATGTGGTGCTGTCTTTTTTGGTCAGGAGAGTGATCACTCGAACATTATATCTCTCAAGTTGACCTTATGGTTTCTCCAGTTCCACTGATGGATAGACAGCCCAGGCTTTCTTCCTCGGTCCATCAAATATAGAGACAGTCTCTGCCGGAAAAATCTACAAAAATAAATGGAAAAGATTCTCTATTGGGTTCTACAGAGGGAATTAGACCCTTTCACTGCCACCATTTCTGCTGTTCTGTTTCATGAAGGAGTTAGTTTTTCTGCTATTAAATTACAGTTGGCGGCGATATCGGACTTTCATTCAAGAGAAATGCTTCCTCTTTAGCTTAGTTAAAACTGTGCAAGGCCTTCCTCAAAGATACCTTTTTTGCTTAGACCAGTGGCGGATTCAGGCTATGGTGCAGGGGCACGTGTCACCCCCCCCCTTTTTGCTGCTGCCAGTCTCCCATACACGATGTACTCCAATCCGTTATTCTTCAACTTTGCCATACCTAATAGTTGTACCACATTTGGTGGTACTTTATGACATTTAGTTTTGCTTTACATCTTTATAAACACTGATTTCTGCTGCCCCAGAAAACAGTTTACAAACTTTTTTTTGCAAACGTGAAGCATCATCACACCAGGTGATATGATTGGAGACTTCAGGATCAGGTGACACTAGCACTGGGTGCTTAGAAATAGAGGAAGAGTTGTGTGGAAGGCAATTCATTATAAATGTGACCAGGCTAGCTAGTGATTCTTAAAGTATGGTACTCTTGTTCGTAGTCATTCTGTGGCAGGACAGCATTTTGTCTGAAAGTTGTATGCAGGGACTTCGGCAATATAGTTAGGTGGGGTATCAAAAATATTGCTTAAAAAGACTTTGTGCAGTCTTAAAACTTCTTTTTTTTTAAGTCTGGTATGATATCCATTGTCAGCTGCTATCTGCAGTGTGCTAAAAATGCAAGAAACAAATACAGCAGCTTAATTTAAAAGGTATTACTATACTTCAACAGGCATTTAGCCATGGTGGTGCAGCAGTTAGTGATGTTGCCTCACAACAAAAGGTTCTCCAGTTCGATTCTCAGCTGGAGTGCCTTCTGTGCGGAGTCTGCATGTCTTCCCCACGATTGAGTCAATGTTAAAGACATGCAGGTAGGTGTGTGCATGTGTGGGTGTTCCTTCTTTGAAGGTTGGGCACCGGGCTGGTAACTCGACACCGTAAAAATCCACTGCCAATTATTAGCAGTCCGGTGATCCATTGTGGCAACCCCTAACCGGGAAAAGCTGAAAGACCTTTTACTATACTGCGACAGGCAGTTAAATCCTTCTAAATTTATCTGTTCACATTACATGTTCTGATTGCTTGGGGGGAAGGGAAGAGGGACTGACTGACATTAAACCAATTTGTTCAGACAAATGTAAGGTGGAGTAAAAAGCAGCAGAAAATTGATTTGTTCACCGCAGGGGGAGGGGATGGTTGTGGTAATTTACCAGATGTGGTGGTGCATGGTGATTGAGGGAGCACCTAGACAGCTAGGCTTTGGTTTCCTTCTTTCCTGACTCACTCAACTCAAAAGATAAGATCTTCCTTTCCTGAGTCTGGGCTTTTCCTCTGCAGGATAAAGAAACCAATGAGACAACATTAGTAGCCAAGCTGATTATCTTAATTTAGACAAACTTGTCAGCTGACTTACAATTGTGGCAACATAGCTTTAAAATAACAAACGGTTAACACCAACCACAGCAGAACAGGAGAAAAACAACTAAAATAATGAATAGCACACTTTAATAGTAGTAAACACTTTCAATCCTAAGGACTTCTGATGAATATTAATTATATTAAAGTGTGTTATTCACTATTTTACTTGTTTTTCTCCTGCTCCAGTGTATGAGCGCTTTCATCTGTTTAATGTGTCAGAAATGTTTGGGATTAAGTACAAAGTAAAAAAGTCATAAATCTCAGTGAAACTTGTAAAATGTCCAGTGCACCTTGTCCAATTTAAATATATACACCAGTAATGTAATTAAAAGGCAGAGCTTTCAGTATACATATATATATATGTATATATATACATACACACACACACACACACACACACACACACACACACACACACACACACACACACACACACACACATGCCAAAAAATGTAATGTCAAAAACAAATAGAACCAACACTAAGGTTAAATGCTTTTTAGAGAACAAGAAATCCAAAACAATGAAAAATAAGCTGACACACTGAGCATTTCAGTAATATCCAAGTGTTTTATTTAAGGAAAATGAGCGCCACAAAGCTTTTGGGCAATAGCCCTTCTTCATTGTGAATATAACTAGCAAAAACTCACATCTCAATTTAAACAATTCAAATAAAATCATGTGATACAGCCCCAATCAGAAATCAAAACAAATATTCATTCTACTCTAAACTTAATTAAATATAAAATAAATTAAAACTATACATCATAAAATTTTAACTTATTTTATTCTATTTTAAAATCATTTGTTTTTTTTCTTTAATATAGGGTTGATACTGATAGCTGTATTCAAACCTGGTATAACATCTGCTTGTAGTGGTACTATCCATTCATATTCACAAATCTCCAAAGTATTATTCAGATCACCACCCTCTCTGTTTCTAAACCGGGTGTCTATCACCCTAAAATGAAAATCATGTTCAACACCTTTTATTCTATATGTTTAAGAAAGGCATTAGTGTTGTCTTTTCTGCATATTTCTGATCTGTGTTCTATAATTTTATCTTTCAATTTTCGTGTACATTTTCCTATATAGAAGGTAGAACATTTTGTACAATTTGCCATATAAACAATATTAGATGTATTACATGTAGCATGGCAATTAAATGTATATTTCTTCTTTGTTATTGGATGTACAAACTCATTGTTTTTCTCAATATCTTTACAGCATGTACAACAATAACAAGGAAATGTACCTTTAACATCTGTCGAATATTATGATTCACCATATCTTTATAGCATAGTCGATGTTTCAGACTAGTATAGTTCATGTAAGACAAAGTGTGGCTTGTCTTCCACAATTTTCTAATCTCAGGCATTGTGCCTAATATTCCCCAATTCTTTGTTACTGTTTTAACCCCTTTTTATCTCATGTGGTATATTGTAACATGTTAAACAGCCTTGCCTTCCAGATTGTATCATATTTTGTATACCCCTGCTATCTGAAAAATATGTCTCTCATCTATGACCTCTAGTTTCAGTTGTTGCAGAATACTGACATTATATTGCCTCTCTTTAAATTCTTTAATCATTTCATCCATCTGGCTAGTACATTCTCTCCCACCTGTATTAAGTCGACTGGCCCTTGCTAGCTGACTTTTAGGGATATGTTGAGCTATGAATCTATCATAATAAAGTGTTTTATTTATCAGTTGATGGTACCAGGCTTTGAGGTACCATTTGTTCTGGAAAGGAACAGGAGGTCAAATAAGATTAGATCTTTCATGACTTAAAAAACTAAACATAGATGTCCACAAAGGAGTCTACAAGAGACTGAGTAAAGACAGATGGCTACCACTCTGTCCTGATAACTTAAGATTTTTGAGGTCAATGATCTTTTTAGCTATGAATCTCTAACGTCTCTCAAAGTGATATGCTTACTGTATGTCAGAAGAAGACTTGACAATCACTATCAGCGTACAATTATCTGCAGACTCAGTTAACCAAACATCATTATTTGATAGATGAAGATATGAGAACAAGTTGGCAAATAGCAAAAGTCCCAGTACAGATCCCTGAGGGAATACATTATTCACCTTTATGCTCTCAGAGGATGTATACCATAATCTTACTGTATGAGTTTTGTTCCTCTGTCAGTGTGCTATCCATATAACCATGTATGGGTTAATACTTAGCTCATTTAGCTTGGTTATTATATTTGCATGTAACATGGTGTCAAATGCCTTGGCATTAGATGTTTAATTTTCCTTACAACTGGACCTCAGAGATGCATAAGAAGGTGACTGTCTTTTTTATTTGGCTTGTTAAGGGGCAATGTGTGTCAATAGTCATCCAGTTAAAATATGTTACTGTGATCATTAAATTATTTGCTTTTCTCACAATTACATCATAGATGTATACAGATAAGGCAGTTATCTTTTTGGGGTAGGGGTAATAAGGCATGCTATGAAAGCACAGGTCAGTACATGATCATTGTAGAATAATTTTTTGATATGGCTGTTCATAGGCAATATCTGTAACTATGAGCAGCAAATTGAAATAAATTGTTGTGGTCATTATTTTAAGGTGGTGTGCCCTACACTCTGTATTGTTTTCATGCACTCTCTCAGAGCAGCCCTCCATAGCCTACCTTCCATACTGTACCCCCTCTGCAAATTCCTGGATTTGCCAATGTAAGACCTCCAGTGAAGGACCCTACACCCCCTGGGACTTAACAATTCCATTACAAGCTTTGATTCAGAGTCCTTCTGAACCATTGGCTAGATCTGACTTAAAATTTTTATCATGGAAAACTGCTTTTCTTGTGACCATTACATCTGCTAGACAATTATCCAAGCTCCAGGTTCTCTCTTCCAAACCACATTTTTGCTTTTTCACAAAGACAGAGCAACCTTACAAACCAATTCATTATTCCTGCCTAAAGTAGCCGTAGATGCAAGTATTTACCAAACCATTAATTTGCCTGTTTTCTATCCCAACTTTGCTAATAAAGTGAATACATACTACATATCTTGGATGTACATAGCCAGCTTCATTTTTATCTACCTGGAGCAAAAAAGTCATATCAATTGTTTGTCTCATTCTCCTCCAACAAATTGGTCAAACCAGTTTCTTAGCCAGATGGATTACACACTGCATATCCTTTGTTTACAGTCAATAAGGTTTGTACTTGCCCAGACCCCCTAAATCATACTCCAGCAGAGCCATGGCTCCATCATCATTATTCTGGTCTAGAACTTCAATTGATAATATTTATGCTGCAGCCACTTGGTCTAATGCTCATACTTTTATTGCTCATTACAAGTTGGATTTGACTTCCAGAAGCAGGGCTGGTTTGGTTCTGCAGTCTCTTGAATATGCTTCTATAAGGGCCACCCAATGTTCACATAGGTGGGGACTATGTCCCATCAGTTGAGAAGGAATGAAAAGGACAACGTCAGATATTAAAGTTATATACTCACCATAACTTTGCATCTGTATTGTCCATTTTTATTCTTCCTCAGCTTCCCACCCTCTTTTCCCCTTCTCTTTAACTCCTGGAGTGACCTTATGGTTGTTATGGAACCTCTGTTCCAGGTTTGTGCCCCAGACTGTTTCTACAAGCCTTCCTTTTTGTCTTAGCCTGAGGTTAGTTCTGTATATATTACTTATTGGGCAGCAAACTAGAACTGAAGTTTTACAAGGTAACTGGGGCATTATGGGTAAAGGGAGGAGCTTGAGAGTTGGATCTGATAGCCTAATAAATGCAGCCGAGCCAGATCCGAGGTCAGATCCAAGACCCATTAGTTGAGGAAGAATGAAAATGGACAAC